>NC_092423.1:1369783-1588183 GCF_036169615.1 Heliangelus exortis
GGTGATGGACTAGGATGTTGCAGTGTGAGTTCCTCCTCTAACTGTCTCATCCTTGGTCAACCTGGGCTCAGCACCCTCACCCCAAACAATTTCTCCCTCCCTCCCTGCCCAAGATCTCCTCTCCATCTCCCCTCTCCCAGCTCCAAACCCTTCCCCCTCGCAGGCTCCCATCCCTCCAGGCCCTTGTCCCAAGTCCCTCCCCAGCTTTCCTGGAGCCCCTTCAGGACCTGGAAGGTGCTCTAAGGTCTCCCCATGGGATCCTTCTCTTCTCCAGCCTCAACACCCCCAACTCTCTCAGCCTGGCTCCAGAGCAGAGCTGCTCCAGCCCTCCCAGCAGCTCCAGGGCCTCCTCTGCACTGGCTCCAACAGTTCCGTGTCCTTCTTAAACTGGGAATTCCAGAACTGGACACAGTTCTGGGGGTCCAGTTTTGGGAGGTGGTCGATTTCAGAGGGGCTGGTGGTGCAGTGTGCCTGGAAGGATGCTGCCACGGTCTTGCTTGGATCCAGGAAAAGGTCTTCCTACAAGATTGAATATCTAGAGGGTTTATTCCCTGCCATGTAGGCTGCTTTAGCATATCCTGATCTGACAGAACTTTGCAGCCAGTTGCCCTCTGAATGGACTTTCAACCCTTGTGTGAACTGAAGGCTCTGCTCCCCTCAGGGCTGCTCTGACCTCAGCTTGTCTGCTGGGTGTGTGGGATGAATCCAGGACCAGGAGAGGTGAAGATCTCAGGGTAGGACAGAAACCCAGCATTAGACCTCTCCGTGTAAGCTTTTCCAGAATTAGCAGATTGCTACACATGGTGGGAAATGGAGAGCAGCCAACATCACAGGCTTTGTTTGTCTTTATTGCTCCTTTATTTCTCTCCCTCGCCCACACTCCTCAACCTCATCACATACCTCTGGGGAGAAGTCCTTCCTGCTGCTCTCTGATGGAGAAGGATGTCAGACTGTGGTCCTTGACACAGTTTTTCTCGTGACATCATGTGGA
The DNA here is from genome assembly GCF_036169615.1 of Heliangelus exortis. NCBI lineage: Eukaryota > Metazoa > Chordata > Aves > Apodiformes > Trochilidae > Heliangelus > Heliangelus exortis. Next base: position 1,370,775 of record NC_092423.1, read on the forward strand.
TGGACTGGAGGGACTGGAGGGACTGGATGAAGGGTGTCTTGGTGCACTGGAATCTCAGGGGTGGAAGGAAAGGAGACAGCTGGAGCTCCCAAAATCTGGTTCAGAAGAGATATTAGGAAAAAACTCATCACTGAAAGAGTGGTGAAGCACTGGAACAGGTTGCGGAAGGAGGTGGTGGAGTTGCCATCCCTGGAAGGATTAAAAAAATGGGTGGATGTGGTGCTTGAGGAGATGGTTTAGTGGTGGGGGTGGTGTAGGGCTGGTGGCTGGGCACTTCACATGAAGCTGGCCTGGCTGAGGAACAGCGTGGCCAGCAGGTCCAGGGAAGGGATTCTGCCCCTGTGCTCAGCCCTGGGGAGGCCACAGCTTGAGTCCTGTGTCCAGTTCTGGGCCCCTCAGCTCAGGAAGGAGCTTGAGGTGCTGGAGCAGGTCCAGAGAAGAGCAAGGAGGCTGGGAAGGGATCCAGCACAAGTCCTGTGAGGAAGGGCTGAGGGAGCTGGGGGTGTTGAGGCTGGAGAAGAGGAGGCTCAGGGGAGACCTCATCACTCTCTCCAACTCCCTGAAAGGAGGTTGGAGCCAGGGGGGGGTTGGGCTCTTTTCCCAGGCAACTCTCAGCAAGACAAGAGGGCACAAGAGGTCTCAAGTTGTGCCAGGGGAGGTTTAGGTTGGACATTAGAAAGAATTTCTTTCTGGAGAGGGTGCTCAGCCATTGGAATGGGCTGCCCAGGGAAGGGGTGGATTCTCCATCCCTGGAGCTATTTCCAAAGAGCCTGGATGTGGCACTCAGTGCCATGGGCTGGGAACCACGGGGGGAGTGGATCAAGGGTTGGACTTGATGAGCTCTGAGGTCCCTTCCAACCCAGCCCATTCTATGATTCTATGATTCTATGATAGTATGAGAAGGGTTGGACCAGACGAACCTTGAGGTCCCAACCAGCCTGACACTCAATGACTGAACCTCCTGTCACACCTCAGGTGTCCTCACCCCCTGGGTTAGTCCTGGAAGTACTCAAAAAATGGGAGATGTGTTGGTTCAGGAGAGGATTTGGTGGTGTAGGACTGATGCTTGGACTCGATGACCTTGAGGGTCCTTCCCAACCATCATGATTCTGTGATTCTGTCATTCAGCCAAGGTGGAGTGGGGGGACACCAAGAGTGTCACTGTCACCAGTGGCAGCAGCTACTCTTGTGGGGACAGGGCACATGGCACTTGCTGTGTGTGGCCAAACAACACCAGGTCTGAATGCTTCCCTTGCTGAAGGCATTAGAGGTGGCAACAGGTGAATGATTGAGGCTTTTCACCAGCATGTGGGAGGTCAGGAATCCAAGCCAGGCCCATCAGCAGGCTGATAAATACAGCATTCCTATCCCCACCCTTCCCTCCAAAGGAGAAAATAAAAGATTAATAGCAAACAGAAAATTGAGCCATTTCTGGTTGAGTTATGTCTTGTTCCAAAGGGTTCACTGGATGGCCAGGAGATGTTATTATTAAATTTGACAAAAAATGGAGCAATGGTTGCAGGGTGTAGCATTTTGCTTTTATTTGCTTTTATTGGTTTTATTTCCAAGATTCCCTGGGAAAGGCAGACATCTTCTGGAAGATGGGGACCTGGAGTTCCCTGGACTAACCAAGGGGGTGAGGACACCTGAGGTGTGACAGGAGGTTCAGTCAAGGAATGTTGGGTTGGAAGAGGCCTCAATTCCAGGTTGGAAGGTCCAACCCTTCTCATATTATGGTTCATGTGAGATGTCCCATTCAGCATTTGACCTGCTTTGATTGGAGTTATTGAACCCCTCTCATCAATCTTCCTCATAAATGAGTGGTAATATTTAGACTCTGATGAGACTGTAAGAGCTGCCCAGTAAATCTTAGCAACCAGTTAAAGCTCTGCCCTGACAGTGTTGTCAAGAACCTAAAAAATGAAAAAAACAAACAAAACTTTATTTTATCTATTTTAGTGCCCCAAGTTGGGATTGGTGCATTTTGGGAGAGTCTTCTGCCACACTGTGACCTCCAGTTAATCAGAAATGTGGAAGAAAAAGTCCAGGCTTTGCCACATTTATTTGTAGTGAATAACATCATCTTTTCTGTGGTGGTTCACTGGAGTTCACACAACTGGATGTGGAGGGAGGCTGTCAGAACCTTGTGAAATATATTTTATATATTCTATATATTCACACTGAGCCACATTCAGCCCAGATGAAAGTCCCAGAATCCCAGAATGTGAGGCTGGAAGGGACCTCCAGGCCCATCTGCTCCAACCCTTCTCATATTATTGTTGATCTGAGATGTCTCAGCACCCCTGGAGCTGAGACTTCCAACTTTCCCAAGTGGGGGAATCCCCCCTTCCCCTGGGAGACCATTCCAAGGTCTGACTGTCCTCAGGGGGAAAAATTTTCCTCTGGTGTCCACTGGGAATGTCCCCAGGAGCACCTTGTGCCCATTGCCCCTTGTCCTGTCCATGGGACTCCTTGGACACAGGGAGTCTCCAGCTGCTTTGGAGCCCCCTCTAAGCACTGAACATGGGCAGAAGGTCTCCCCTGAGCCTTCTCCTCTCAGGCCTGAACAAACCTCAGTTTTCTCAGGTGCTCCACACCTCTGATCATCCTCGTGGCTCTTCTCTGGCCCCTCTCCAGCCTGCCCACATCCTTTTTGTACAGCAGGGCCCAAACCTGAACACAATACTCCAGGTTGAAAACTTCCCAGACTGAAGGCTGGATGCTGGTTGCTGCTGGAACATCCCTTCCAGGTGTGCAACGGGGTAGATGTGCAGGGTGCTCTCACCAGCTAAGAAACAAAGCAAAAAAAAAACCAAACTCCAGACCCCTGGAGAATTCATGTGTTGAACCCGTGGAGAGTGAGAAAAATCCATTTCCCATGAACTGGAACATGTGGAACATCTGCCCTCACATGGAACTGAGCTTTTGATTCCATGTGATAAGAACATCACTTCTCAGGTGAGAGGATCCCAACACCTCTGGTGTCTTAGTGTGAGCTGCCCTGAATCTTTCACTATGGAAGCTCTGTTTTTCCAGGCTAAGATCTCCAAGCCTTCCCTTCCTTTGACCTTTTGTTCTCTGAAAAGATGATTATTCACTTGTTTGGGTCAGCTTGGAAGATCACACGTGGTCTCTTCTGCTTGGAGATAGTCAGCATCTTGTAGCTGTAAAAATATTTATTGCACTTGCAGCTCATGCCTGGAAGGAAATCACCCCAGCAAGGGCCTGAATTTCTTTCAAGTAGTGACCTAAGCTTTTTGGTGACCTCCACCATCTCCTCTTGTAGTAAGAACACCTCTCTAAGGGTCACTGTCTCCTGCTGGTGTCAAGAAGGAGTGGAACCACCTGAATCTTCCTGTCTTGGACACCTGGAAAAAAAATGAGGTGAAGTTCCTGGGTTTCTAATTGTCATATTGATGGCACAGAGCAGTGGGGGATGGTGGTTTCTTCTCCCAAGAAATAAGTGATAAGACAAGAGGAGCTGGCCCCAAATTATGCCAGGGGAGGTTTAGGTTGGAGCTGGGGAAGAATTTCTCCCTGGAAAGGGTTGTCAGGGCCTGGCCCAGGCTGCCCAGGGCAGGGCTGGAGTCCCCATCATCCCTGGAGGGGTTTCAGAGCAACCCCTGGGGATGTGGGGATGAGGGACATGGGCTGCGGGTGGCCTGGGCAGGGATGGGTTAATGACTTGGATGATCTTAAGGGTCTTTTCCAGCTGAAACAGTTTGATGATTCTATGACTCTAAATCCCTCCTGAAGCACCTGTGGATTTCCCTTTCTGATCTGCTGCAAGTAATAGGTACACTCAGGCTTATTGTGTTGACACTGGATTTGTGGAGGATGCTGCAGGGGCATCCTCTCTGCTCCTGGGTGTTGTGATGGTGAATCCCTGTTTTGAAAGTGCCCAGGCATCAGTGTAAAAAGTGCTGCAGTGGTGCCAGGAAAAAAACAAAAACCTTCAATCTTCAGAATACAGCTGGTTCAGTGACCAAAATATGGCTCAAAACAACAAACAAGGAGAACAAAAAAAAGCACACTTAGGACAGTTTCTTCTCTAGAAAGCCCCCGTGCATCCTATGCAAAAAAATAAGTGATGGACCCCAAATGTTGGGGCAGAGAATATCTCATTCAGCTGAGCTGTGATGCATACTCAATGAGAAGATAGATGTGGGCTATGAAAACCACATGTTTTTGGGATATAAATAGCAAATTGTTTGGAAGCTGCAGTCTGGGTGGGTAACTGAGAGGGGATGGAAGACAGGGCATAGGACTCGAGCTGGATAAATAACGAGTCTGAGTATTCTTCAGTCATTTCAAACAGAAAATATCAGAAGGAAGCAATGTTCCTGTTTCAAAGATTCATCTAAACATGGTTTGGGGGAGATTGCCCCAGCCCTGGTGGTGTTGAAGGTTGGATGGGGCTTGGAGCACCCTGGGTTGGGGGGGGGTCCCTGACCATGGCAGGGATTAGAACTGGATAATTTTGGGTCCCTTTCAACTCAAACCACCCTGTGATGCTATGAAGGTTCAATAACTCCTCAACACGTTCATTTGGATGCCAAATGAAGTCTTTCAGCCTTTTATTTTTGGGTCTCATTAATCCACTTCAAGGCACTGATTTTACCCCCTGCTCCCAGGGAAATAAATAATCTGTTTTCATGTGTGCAAGCAAACAAAACCCCCACCATAACTCCTATTTGCCCAGCATTATTGCATGGTGACCTTCTGGCATTTCCTACGTTTTAAGTGTAATTTTATTTTATTTATTTTTAATTTTTTAATTTTTTTTTTTTTAAGGCAGGTGTTTTAATTTAATCAGAATAGCTCCTAGGCTTCCACAACAAACCTTTGTCCCAGGAGACCAACCTGGGGCTCTGCTGAGCCCCATTTCATAAAAGGACACCAGGAAGCCTCCCAAACACAGAGTTTATCTGGAGATTTATGTAACAAATTAATTTTCCTTTTGAGCTCCAGTGAAAGATTTGTGAGCCTGCAAAAGTGTTGATAAAATCCAGGCCCTTTAACTTCCCCTGCTTGGAGCTAAGCTTGCTCTTGTGCCAGCATTAATCAAGGAGGGATGGAAATTCAAAGAGCAGAAGGGCAGAGCCCAGGAGTGGTGCCAATGGAAAGCATCTGAGGTTTGGGGGGGAAATAATTAACTTCTTGTAAAGGAGTTTGTCATCGTTTTGCCATGTGGGGATTGAAATCATCCCCCTTCCCTTTATCCTCCATCAAAAAAAAAAAAAAAAAAAGGAGAAAAAAAAAATTTAATGGAAAGCCTCTCTGTTACTCTGAAAAGAAAATAAAAGTGGCTGGGGGTTTTATCTTGGCCAGGAGCAGGTGAACCTGTTGCCTCCTCTCTCAGTTCTCCTCCCAAGTCCTTGGAGATCACAGTTGTGTTCAAGTAGAACCTGGGCCAAAGAGCTGAGTGGTCCAAGGCCAATTTGGGCAGCTCCACATCCATCTGGTAAAATCCTGGACAGGACTGGATTGCACTTCAAACACATCCTGGAGTGAATCCAGGATGGATTTCTGAGCAGGGATGAGACAGAGGATGAACAAGTTTCAAATTAGCCTGGGTTGATTTTTACCACTGGAGCCAATCATGGGCATCCTTTTGTCTCTCTTTTTTTTTTTTTTTTTTTTTTTTTTTTTTTTTTTTTTTTTTTTTTTTTTTTGTTTGTTTGTTTGTTTGTTTTGTTTTGTTTTGTTGTTTTGTTTTTGTTTTGTTTTGTGTTGTTTTTTTCTGTTGTTTTTTTCCTTTTAATTTTGTTTTTATTCCTGATTTCCAACACCCTCTCTGCCAATAGCAATGATGACCGTAGTTCTCTCACCTCTGCTTCCCCGCTGGTGAAGGATTTAAAATGATAGTTTTAATTAATTTAATTTCAATTCCTGCTTTCCCAGAGGGAATGAAGGCAGTGAACACAGAGCACCACCATGGAGCAGCAAAAAACTTCTGACAGAACCCTGTGGATATTGATGTTCACACCAGGACAAGTAAAGAGCCAGGTTAAATCTGAAGGACCTGTTGTAGCATCCTTATTCTTGGGGTTCAGTTCTTAGCTCTTTGCTGAAGTGGTCTGGAGAGGCAGATGTGGGTAAAACATGACCAGAATGGTCCTTGGTTCCCCTCATCTCAATCACAGAATCATGGAATGGTTTGGATTTGAAAGGACCTTCAAGATCATCTGCTGACATGCCCAGGGGGCTCCAAGCCCCATCCAACCTTCAACACTGCCAGGGATGGGGCAGCCACAGCTTCCTTGGGCAACCTGGGCACCCAGGGGCTCAGCACCCTCACCCCAAACAATTTCTCCCTCCCTCCCTGCCCAAGATCTCCTCTCCATCTCCCCTCTCCCAGCTCCAAACCCTTCCCCCTCGCAGGCTCCCATCCCTCCAGGCCCTTGTCCCAAGTCCCTCCCCAGCTTTCCTGGAGCCCCTTCAGGACCTGGAAGCTGCTCTGAGCTCTCCCCAGAACTTTGCCTTCTTCAAGCTGAGCAGCTTCAACCTTGTCAGAACCTTTGCTCATGACAGAAACCACCAGACACCCCAGCACCTGATGGCACCAGAGCTGCAAAGTTGTTATTAGCCCTATGATGGGTTTCAGGAACATTTTAGAAATTGGGACCAGCACCCAAAATTCTTCTCCTGCAAGTGCTGTGACTGCAGGTTTGTGTTCACACTCATCCCTGGCAGTGTTGAAGGTTGGATGGGGCTTGGAGCCCCCTGGGCTGGGGGAGGGGTCCCCATGGAACCAGATGATCTTTCAGGTCCCTTCCAAGTCAAACCAGTCTGGGATTCTATGATAAAATCCTAAGGTTTGGTCTCTAAGGGACTCTCAGTAAAGCCTGAGCCTCCTGCAGCTCAACCTGAGGATCTTAAAGGTCTTCTCCACCCAAAAGCTCCCACCCCTCCAGGCCCTTGTCCCAAGTCCCTCCCCAGCTTTCCTGGAGCCCCTTCAGGCACTGGAAGGTGCTCTAAGGTCTCCCCATGGGATCCTTCTCTTCTCCAGCCTCAACACCCCCAACTCTCTCAGCCTTTAAAGCTCCACTTATCATACCCCTCTCTTATTTCTAGTAAAATAAATATCTGCCTTTTTTTTTTTCCCCCCCATTTCCTCAAGGCACTGAACTGTATCACCTGCTGAGACCATTTTGTGGTGATGCTCTCAGCACACCCAACGCTCCCTCCCTATGCTCAGACCTGCAACTGCCCCCTTGGAGTCCCTGAGAAATTCAGGATAAAGTGCTTACTGCTGGGGTTTCAAATAACCCTTCTCAGGAGGGTTGTTCCTCTCCAGCCTAATCAGTTCCACAAGGGCAATAAATTGGACAAGGGCTGCACAGAGGCAGCTGAAGAAAAACCAAGGCTAAAGGGCAGCTCCCAGCTCCAATTTCCACTCCAGGGAAAGAGTGGTTGGGGCTCTCAGGGGAAAATTTCATTGATCAGGTTTCACATTCCTCCTCCGGGTCCCCCTGGCCTTCCTGTTCCAGCTTCCCTTTTTTCCCCCAATTTTTCCTCTCCCTCCCCCCCTGAAATATTTTCCTTGCTTCCTGAGAAACTGAGTTCACAACCATCTTTCTGCACCTAACCTCACACTTGAGGTGGATTAAGATCCAGCCTGCAAGGATCACCATGATTCCCTGTTTTGGAATGGATTTTACTGTGGCAGTAGCTGAGAAAGCTCATAGGGGATGGGTGTGTGGGGGAAACACTGACCAACCCCCTCTGAAACACATTGAAACTGTCTTCCCCTGTTTTTAAACTATTAAAACCCTAAATTCAGGTTTTAGTGCCTGCCTAGGTTCACTCCAAAAACTTTGCTCGTCCATCAGAGCCAACCCAGAGAGGAAAAGATGGGTTTGGGTCTTCCTGTAATGGAGATGAAGCTTTTCTTGGAGGCTGGAGGAGTCAGGCAGAACATTTCCTAGCAGATAATTTTTTTTTTTTATCATTGCAACCAGCCCAGGCACCCTGAGCAGGAACCCACAGCAATGGGTCTGTATTCCCCACGTCAAAATCCAGACAAAAGTTGAGAGTAAACACAGATTTAATCCCCTTTTTTTTCCTGTAGTGTTAAAGAAAGGATGTTGCTGCTTTTCCACGAGTTGGATGGAGATTGTCACTCCCAATGAAGCCTGGAAGGGGAAATTCCAAGCAGAATTTTATTTCAGAAGCTGCAAATTCCTTGAGATGAGTCTAAGGAAAGGATCACAATGGGGAGGAATTTGCCCCAGGGGAAAACTTCATTGAAAGCTCTCTTTTAATTTCTCATCAACTCTTCTCTTTCCAGGAATGAACAAATTTGGTTGGTTTGACTCGGGCTATTTTAAAAAAAAATATTTTTATTTAGTTTTTCATTAAATCTTTCAGGATTCTCACTGTTTCAGCTGATCTGGGGAGACCAGAAGCTCACTATTGGTGTTCATAGAATCAAAGAAAGGTTTGGGTTGAAAAGGACCTTAAAGATTATAGAGTTCCAACCCTCCCTGCACACCAGGTTGCTCAAAGCACCATCCAGCTTGGCCTTCAACACTTTGGCAGTAGCTGAATTTTTGCTCTGGACCTTCTTCTATCTGGAGTTCAGGTCACTAAGAGACTCATCCTACAGTGACATGAGAGGGATGGGTGGTCAAGATCAACCTGGAGAAATATTCAGACACAGAAGTCGTGTTCTTACAGTTTTATATCTATTTTTAGTGTGGAAAATGTGTAGAAAAACACAATCCTGGGTGGGAGGATGGAGCTTCTCATGCACCATCACAGGAACAACTTATCCCCTGGGGACTCCTCTGTCTGGGCATCAGTTCTGTTGTGGTCTCAACCTGTTGGGAAGCTGAATCCCACCTGTTTCTGCCATGAAACTTCATCATTTTTCAGCCCCGTGATGCTGTGGTTGCCTGGATGGCTTAAATTCCCCCATCTTATTGACCCCAGGAAAGAGGAAACCCAAAGCAAAAACCCACATGGAGAAAGGTCCTCCATGTGTGCCCAAAAATAAGGGTTCAGGAGGCCTCTCAGTGCTAATGATGGATGTCATGATGCCTCCTGAGGAGTTTCTTTGTCCCTGTTTGCAGGGAACCTGTGAGTTGGAGGAGATAATTTGGCATCAGGGTTGGGTCCTGAGCAGGGAAGAGGCAAGGACCAAGTGGTCTTGATCCCAGGTGAGGTCCTGCCCAGGGTGTGGAAACCCCTGGAAGTCCCAGCTCTCTGAGTAGACCTTTTCTCTGATCATTGTGTGTCAGTGAAAATAAAAACTCCCAGCTCACTGTGATGGGAAATCAGGCCCTTGCCATACAACTCATAGAGGTGCAAGGATGTTGGATGGAGAAAAATGGGAATTGGATGCCTGGATTGGAAAATTTGTAGCTAGAAGAGCTGTAGCAAGATACCAAAACTCTGTTCCTTCATGGGGAGATTTTAAAAATTGCCTCTTTTTAAAAGCTGCTTTTGAATGTCTGAATGGACAAGCTGCCCGTGGTAAATATTCATCCCTTAGCATCCCTCATTGCCTCCTCTGATTGCAATGACATCAGGGCCAAAGAATTAGGGGGGAAAATGCTGATTCCTGAGCCTGTTCAGAAGGGCCTGGATGTGTACCACCAGGTGACTAACATTTTCTTCAGACTTGATGGATCTTTATGATTTTTTAAAAAAAACCCATATTTTTAAAATCACAAAAAAAAAAAAAAAAATCACATTTTTTTTAAAAAAGAATCACTACCATATTGCTGAGAATGAAGTCAAGGCTTGCAACACAAGAAACCATTTTCTCAGTGGGTCCCGAGCCCAAAAGAAATTTGTTCATTTTATGAATGAGTGAAAATGTTCAGTGGTTTCCCCATCAAGGCAGATTTTGAAAGAGTTTTGGCCTCTGTGTAGGAGAATGCAGCAACTTAGAGCTGGGATCTGCTCAATGCATTTACTCTTTGTTCTGTCATTGACTTTCAAGCAAAACATTTTTATTTTATTTTTAAGAACAGCTGGTCTGTATTACAGATGTTGCCTGGCCAGGTCTTCATCAAGAAGAACTGAGGCTTTCTCTGAGAACTCCTGTGCCTCTGCAGTCACTGACTTTTTTGCTCCAGCAGCCAAGAAAGCCAAGAAGATGCTGGGCTGCATCCCCAAGGGCATCACCTGCAGAGACAAAGAAGTCCTCATCCCACTCTGCTCAGGGCTTGTCAGACCACACCTGGGATATTTTTGTGTTCAGGTTTGGGCCCTGCTGTACAAAAAGGATGTGGGCAGGCTGGAGAGGGGCCAGAGAAGAGCCACGAGGATGATCAGAGGTGTGGAGCACCTGAGAAAACTGAGGTTTGTTCAGGCCTGAGAGGAGAAGGCTCAGGGGAGACCTTCTGCCCATGTTCAGTGCTTAGAGGGGGCTCCAAAGCAGCTGGAGACTCCCTGTGTCCAAGGAGTCCCATGGACAGGACAAGGGGCAATGGGCACAAGGTGCTCCTGGGGACATTCCCAGTGGACACCAGAGGAAAATTTTTCCCCCTGAGGACAGTCAGACCTTGGAATGGTCTCCCAGGGGAAGGGGGGGATTCCCCCACTTGGGAAAGTTGGAAGTCTCAGCTCCAGGGGTGCTGAGACACCTCAGATCAACAATAATATGAGAAGGGTTGGAGCAGATGGGCCTGGAGGTCCCTTCCCACCTCACAGTCTGGGATTCTGGGACTTTCATCTGGGCTGAATGTGGTTCAGTGTGAATATATATAATATATAAAATATATTTCACAAGGTTCTGACAGCCTCCCTCCACATCCAGTTGTGTGAACTCCAGTGAACCACCACAGAAAAGATGATGTTATTCACTACAAATAAATGTGGCAAAGCCTGGACTTTTTCTTCCACATTTCTGATTAACTGGAGGTCACAGTGTGGCAGAAGACACTCCCAAAATGCACCAATCCCAACTTGGGGCACTAAAATAGATAAAATAAAGTTTTGTTTGTTTTTTTTGTTTTTTAGGTTCTTGACAATACTGTCAGAGCAGAGCTTTAACTGGTTGCTAAGATTTCCTGGGCAGCTCTTACAGTCTCATCAGAGTCTAAATATTACCACTCATTTATGAGGAAGATTGATGAGAGGGGTTCAATAACTCCAATCAAAGCAGTGAAATGTGGAATAATTCTCAGAGTGTCTGTAAAAAAGCATTCTGTAGATGAAACTCCTGTTCTCATAAATTTTTTGTGAATAACAGATAATCTTGTAGAGATTTTGACAGCTGTCTGACAGTTTGTCAATGGGAAAGAGATTAAATCTTCCAAATAAGTGGTTTATCTTTGCTTGCTTGGGTATGGGAACCCATTTCAGATAAAGGGGAAATTTAATGGTTGATATTTATCACAGACACTGTGTGACCAAACCTTCATTTTCCTGCAGAGCCTGGTGCTTGTGTCACCAGTGAAGAGCTCTTGGAAGATGATGGGGTTTGATGACAGCAGCCATCAAGTACCTCAAGGATCCTGCACAGAGTGTTCAAACAAATGTTGTAACAAATCCCTGGTCACCTTGGACCTTGCAGCTGTCACTAAACTCCTCTCCTTGAGTCATCAAAGCATCCACGACAGGGAATGGAGAGCAGAACACAACGAACCCAAAGCTTTGATACCAAAGTGTCCTTCAGCCCCGGACCCAATGATCTCTCAAGGTCCCTTCCAGCCTCTAACATTCTGTGATTCTGTGACGTGGCACTAGAGACCACCTGAAAGCCATTACAGAATTTAAACACACCTCAAACCCCTTCAGTTTCTCCAATATGTTCTTTGTTGCTTGAGTATCTCTCCTCCATTGGCTCCTTCATTATTCTCTGTCCTCCTGGATGTCTCCAAGAGCATCTTCTTCTCTCACAGATACCAGGGGTTTGGTGGAAGGGAAAACTCCAATCCAGCAAAATGCAAAGTGAGGACCTCTTCCAGCTCATTCTTCTCACCTCCTTAAATCATAGAATCATAAAATCACCATGGTTGGGAAGGACTTTCAACTTCATTGAGTCCTGCACCACCTTAACCATTAAATCATCTCCTGTGCAAGCTTGGAAACTCTGCCTTTTCCTTCCAGCCTCCTCCTCACATCTGTCCTGCAGGCTCAGCCTGTGGCTTTGCTACTGCATGTTCACCAGTTCCTTCCCCCAGCAGAACTTCTCCAGATTTACACCCATCTGGCAGGAGGGGAAATGTCCCCTCCCTGAGCCCAGCAAGGGACTGGCTCAGGAGAACAGATTTACTGCACAAGATGTCACCTGGCTTACTTCCAACCTCCTGGGATGTTGACCTCCCACAGGTCCCTTCCAGCCTCTAACATTCTGTGATTCTGTGATGCTGTCACAGTAGAGACCACCTGAAAGCCATTACAGAATTTAATCACACCTCAAACCCCTTCAGTTTCTCCAATATGTTCTTTGTTGCTTGGGTATCTCTCCTCCATTGGCTCCTTCATTATTCACTGTCCTTCTGGGTGTCTCCAAGAGCATCTTCTTCTCTCACAGATACCAGGGGTTTGGTGGAAGGGAAACCTCCATCTCAGCAGTTCCTTCCCCCAGCAGAACTTCTCCAGATTTACACCCATCTGGCAGGAGGGGAAACGTCCCCACCCTGAGCCCAGCAAGGGACTGGCTCAGGAGAACAGATTTACTGCAGATTTTCTTTTTTACCTCTCTTACTCCCAACCTCCTGGGACACTGACCTCCCACAGACAGACACCTGCTCTTGGGAAGACTTCTTTGGGTTGACTCCATCCTCTCATCATTCTACAGGCCCACACTGGTAAGGGTTGATGGAACTCATCTTCTGAAGGGTTCTTGATGCTGTCTCAGTCTGGACCACGAAGTCTTTCCCTTACCCTTCCTCTCCAGGGGTGATGCTGATCTGATTTGGGTACCAGTGCTGCTGCCTGGAGGGACAGACCTGGATTTTGGGAGCCACATCAGCTGGGGGGTGATGCAGAACGGTCTAAAATGTTGTTCCCGTGATGGGTAAGTTTTGTCACTCTTGCTTTGATTTTTAAACATGCTGCTGCAGAGCTTTTCTTGCTGCCAAGTGCCTCATTTACAAGATGAAAAATTAAATGCACCAGAAAGCTCCCAACCTGAAACCAGACTGGAACAACATAAATTATTAATGTTGTGGGCTCCTCAGGAGGAGAGGGAGACTCAACCAGGACTGCAAACACTCTCCTAGTCCCATGATGATGGGGAAGAAGTGGGTTATTTTCTGTCTGAGGGCAGCTGATGCTGAAATAATAATATATGGTTCAGCTCTGGCATCCTCCTAGCCCCCTGCTCTGATGAGGAAAGCTCTCCGAGCTGGGCTGATGTGTTCAGCCATCTCCCATCTCTGTCCTTCAGGTGTGAGGTGATTTGGTATTTTCTGCACACTGAGTCACTGAGGAGACTCCAGTTTTCCAGTGGAATTACAGAGCCTGCAGCAGAAAGTTCCTGCTCAGCACCCAAGGCTCAATGAGTTCATGGAGTTGCTTTTCCTTCTGCCTGCTGGCCCAGTGTCTCTGGTTTTTTTTGGGGTTTTTTTGTTTTCTTTTTTTTTCACTGCTATATATCAATCATTTCTACTCAGGAAAATCAGATAAACATCAAATGGTTTGAGCTCAGGGAATTGTCTGTCTCTGTCCCAGCCAGGAAAGTGGCTGCTCAAAATGACATCATGTTAATGACCTTGTTCATTTTGTCTCTGTGAGTGCTTCTGGATCAGGTGGCACTTTGCAAATCTCTCAAAGCTGCTTTTTCTTTTCCTTTTTTTTTTTTTTTTTTTTTTAAAAAAAAAAAAAGAAACACCCACTCAGAGTGCTCCCTGCTCGTTGCTTCTCCTCCTGCCCTGTGCCACTGCACCTGCATCCCATGGGGAATTCCCTGAAAGGAGTTTGGTGTTGCTGCTTCTCCCTCTCCATGGCAGGATTATTACATCCCCAGAACCAAATCACAGAATCATGGAATGGGTTGGGTTGGAAGGGACCTTAAAGATAATCTATATCCACCCCCCTTCCATGGTCAGGGACCCCTCCCCCAGCCCAGGGGGCTCCAAGCCCCATCCAACCTTCAACACTGCCAGGGATGGGGCAGCCACAGCTTCCTTGGGCAACCTGGGCACCCAGGGGCTCAGCACCCTCAACCCCAAACAATTTCTCCCTCCCTCCCTGCCCAAGATCTCCTCTCCATCTCCCCTCTCCCAGCTCCAAACCCTTCCCCCTCGCAGGCTCCCATCCCTCCAGGCCCTTGTCCCAAGTCCCTCCCCAGCTTTCCTGGAGCCCCTTCAGGCACTGGAAGGTGCTCTAAGGTCTCCCCATGGGATCCTTCTCTTCTCCAGCCTCAACACCCCCAACTCTCTCAGCCTGGCTCCAGAGCAGAGCTGCTCCAGCCCTCCCAGAATTCATCACAGGTGAAACCTTAGAAAGAAAACTGGAGAAACAGAGCAACCTTCATCTTTGGAGGCTTTTGTAGCCAAATGGGAGAAGAATACACAGTGGATGGTGGATGCTCTTCTTCTTCTTCTATGTAGTATAATATACACTATACACTATATACTATATAATATACAATATATAATACATAATATATAATATATGATATATAAAATATGATATATAAATTATAATATATAATATAAATTATAATAGATAACAGATAATACATAATATATAATATATATTTTACATATATTATATTATATATAATTTATATATATAAATTGTATATTATATATAAATTATATATATTATATATAAATCATATAAATTATATAAATTATATATTATATTATATATGCTATATATAATACTATATATCATGTATTATCTATTATCAATAATATATTATATAATATATAGTAGATAATAGATAATAGATAATCGATAATAGATAGTATATATAATATATAATACATAATGCAATACAATGTAACACAGTTTAATATAATACAATATAATATAATTAATATATTGTAAAATAATAATATAATAATATAATAATAATATGATAATATAATAATAATATAATAATATAATAATAATATAATATAATATAATATAATATAATATAATATAATATAATACAATATAATATATAATTAATATATTATAAAATAACGACTACGAGGTCATTCAGTGAAGGAAGAAGCAGCAAATGGAGAGGCACAGAGCATCCTGCCTTGGGGGAAAGGTCATGAAGCCCATGAGATAACCCAGCACCAGGGCTGTACCTGTGCTCTTGGGCAAAAGAAGCTGCTGAGCAGCCCATCAATTTTCCTGGTGTGTTTCCTGGCTTTTCCTGCCATACCAGACTTGCAGATGGTCCAGCAGGATCTGTTAATGAAGATCTGAGGCTCTGCAGGCTTTGATCGGGACTCTTTGAGCCTCCTCCATGAGGCAACACAGAGCTTCTCCTTCATTTGCCTTTCCCTGCATTGAAAACCAATCCTTTTTCCCAGCACCCTGTGTCTGCCCCTTTTCCAAGCCTCGGGATGCAGCCTGGGATCTCAGAACCAAGTCCAAGAGTCAGAGCATCCCTCCTGGGGTGCTGCAAATCCAGGCCACTGTCCCGTTGGGTGGCAGGATCCCAGTCCCAGCTCTCCTGCCTGGGAAGGAGCCCAAGCCCTGAAGGGGGATGCCTGTTTTTCAGTGATTTTTCTTTGAGACCCTGTAGTTCTCCCTTCAGCCTTTCTTTTCTTTTATTATTTTATGCTCTGTTTCAATTATTTCCATCTTGGAGAGGGAGAACAACATTCATATGGGCACAGGAGCCTGGTAGCTTGCAGAGCTGAAGGGAAACCAGCAGAGTTCTAAAATCCACACGGGTGGCTTCCAGTTGGAGCAAAAGGCAGGAGGATTTTTGGAGAGCAGCCAGACAGAGAGGGAGCTGGGAGTCTGGATTGCCAGGAAGCTGAAGAGGAGCCAGCATTGTGCCCAGGTGGCCAAGAAGGCCAATGGCATCCTGGGCTGGCTCAGGAACAGCGTGGCCAGCAGGTCCAGGGAAGGGATTCTGCCCCTGTGCTCAGCCCTGGGGAGGCCACAGCTTGAGTCCTGGGTCCAGTTCTGGGCCCCTCAGCTCAGGAAGGAGATTGAGGTGCTGGAGCAGGTCCAGAGAAGAGCAAGGAGGCTGGGAAGGGATCCAGCACAAGTCCTGTGAGGAAGGGCTGAGGGAGCTGGGGGTGTTGAGGCTGGAGAAGAGGAGGCTCAGGGGAGACCTCATCACTCTCTCCAACTCCCTGAAAGGAGGTTGGAGCCAGGGGGGGGTTGGGCTCTTTTCCCAGGCAACTCTCAGCAAGACAAGAGGGCACAAGAGGTCTCAAGTTGTACCAGGGGAGGTTTAGGTTGGACATGAGAAAGAATTTCTTTCTGGAGAGGGTGATCAGACATTGGAAATGCTCAGAGGGCTGAGCAGCTCCCTGGGAAGCCAGGCTGAGGGATTGGGGTTGTTCAGCCTGGACAAGAGGAGGCTCCCAGGTGAGCTCAGAGCAACCTTCCAATATCTGAAGGGGCTCCAAGAAAGCTGGGGGAGGGCTTTGGACACGGGGGGGTAGGGAGAGGAGAAGGGAAATGGGTTAAAACTTGGAGAGAAAGGGGAGATTGAGGTTGGAGATGGGGAAGGAATTCTTGAATTTGAGGGTGGGGAGACATTGGCCTCAGCATCTGTGTTAGATAAAAACCTGAGGCTCTGGGGAGACCTTAGAGCAGTCTTCCAGCACCTGAAGAGCCCACAGAAAAGCTGAGGAGGGACAATTTACAAGGGCCTGGAGTGATAGGATGAGGGGGAAGAGTTTCAAAGTGGAAGAGAGGAGATTGAGTTGAGATATTAGGAGGAAATTCTTCCCTGTGAGGGTGCTGAGCCCCTGGGTGCCCAGGTTGCCCAAGGAAGCTGTGGCTGCCCCATCCCTGGCAGTGTTGAAGGTTGGATGGGGCTTGGAGCCCCCTGGGCTGGAGGAGGGGTCCCTGACCATGGCAGGGGTGGCACTGGATGAGTTTTAAGGTCCCTTCCAACCCAAACCATTCCATGATTCTATGGGGTGCAGGGTGGATGCAGGTGGATGGGTTGAAAGATGCTCCAGTGACTGCTGATGTCCCCTCTGCAAGTGTCTCCTGATCTCTCTGGAATGAGATTTCTGGCCCTGAGGAACTGGCTGTAGGGCTGATACATCAAGGGAGATGCCCAGCCTGGACCAGCAGGTAACTGGTTAATGTCAACAAGCATGAAACAGGTGAAAAAAAAAATTAGGATGTGATGTTCCTGGTGTGGAGGGTTCCCAGGGCCACCCTTCTGCTGAAGAAGAGCTGAGACCTGGGAACCTGTGAACATCAAGCAAGTCCAAATTCATCACTATTTCAGACAGGTAACACCAGACTGGAGAGGAACAGACATCAAAAGCCTGGTATGACAGTGAGTGATCATTGTGGTTATCTCTGGTGTAGCTGCAGCTTCTCTGATGGGGCTGCAAATCTCCTGTTGCCTGTGCAGAAGGAACCAGGTGGCCCAGCCCAGGAATGGATGGTGTTCCAGCACCTGGGGTCAGCACAACCTGTGAATTTTGCCAGCTGTAAATCCCTTCAGTAACCTCTTTTCCTGGACAGAGGGAGGGGATTTATCCCTCAGGGAGATGGGGCAGGGATGGAGCTGCCTATGGAAACCCCATCTCAGGTGCAGCCCTCCTGGGACATTGCTGAGGTTTGAGGGGGGGACAGATTGTGGAGGGTGGGGAGGCAAAATCTGAGGTGTGCTCGTCATGGTTTAATGCTGGGCTGGTAATTAACCTAATGACAGCTGATCTCTATTAATCCCCCTTTTGATAAAGAAAGGAGAGAGAATAAGGGAGAGAGACTGAGGGGTTGGAAACTAAACTACACAGCTTGAATGAAACAGGAATGAGAAATAGGAAAAATGACTAAATCTATACAAATCTACAGGAAAATTGATCCCAGGTTCCTCCCCCCTTACCCCCAATAACTCTCAGGTCACCCCCGAGGCTGCAGGGCAGCCCTGGGAAAGTCCAGGCTGGAATCCTGGGGTCAGCAGCAGTTGGGAGCTGGAGGCAGGAACACACAGATTCAGGCTGGGATGGATCAGGAGCACAGGCAGAGGAAGGGATGGAATCCTCCCAGGATGCTGAAACAAACAGGGAGAGGGGAAGAAGGGGAAGCAGGAAGGGGTTTGACCCTGGTGATCCCTCAAATTTATCCTGAGTATGATGTGTATGGGAAGGAATCTGTTTGGTCAATTTTGGTCATATCTCTTGTCCATTTCTCCCTAAAGGAGGGTTCCAGGTGTGACCTCTTTACTCCTTTTCTCTTTCCAGATCCCAAAATGTTCCTCAGACCCCAGCAATGTCCCTGGTTCTGCAGCCCATTCCCAGCTGTAACTCCAACCCTGGATCAGTCCCAGATCAGACACTGACTGAGAACCTTGCTGTTCATTTCAGCAAGTGCAGCTCCTTTCAAGAGCCTTGGGTTAAGCAAAATTCCAAGGCAGAAAAAGAGCTCTCTCCTGCTGCATGGTGCTGGCTCTGGTGTGCTGGTCCTTCCCCTCCTTCCCGAAGCAGACGTGGGAGCTGCACCACTCTCTTTCTCTGAACCTAATCACTAGAACTGCTGCAATAAATCCCATCCACCCAGGCCATAAATTCAGCTGGCATGTGTATTCACCACAGAGGCTTCAGCAGCAGGGGCTGTGCTTTCTCAGAGTTTTGGCAGCTTTTCCTCCTATCAGTTCCTCTCTCCTAGGGGAGAGACCACCCAGAAGCTCTCCTGCTCCTCTTCCCTTTGGCTGGAAGCATCCCCATGGGCAGGATGCTGATTCTCCAGGTTGATGCCACCATGGCTGATGGGTCTGCTGAAGATTTCCCAGCCAACCCCATAAAGAGCTGACAGGTTGACACAGGGGCTGCTGAGCAGCTTCATTTCTTGACCTTGTGCAAGTTAAGCCAAGTTTCTGGGTCCTGTCTTGGGGTCACCCCAACCCCAAGCACTGCTCCAGGCTTGAGGCAGAGCAGCTGGAAAGTGCCCAGGGAAAAAGGACCTGGGGGGTTGGGTTGGATGGGGCTTGGAGCACCCTGGGCTGTGGGAGGTGTCCCTGACCATGGCAGGGGTGACACTGGATGAGCTTTAAGGTCCCTTCTGACTCAAAGCTCTCTGGGGTTCTGTGATTTTAATATCAATTTCTAACAGCAGGATTTACCAGAATCCAATCCAAGGTTGACCCTGCTCCTGTGTGGAAGGGATGTGCAGGGCTTGGAGCTGGACTGGAATAATTTACATGGGGACTGGAGGCAATAATTTAATGTTACTATTAATTTAATATTAACATTTTAATGTGTGGGGGGGCTGGGGGAAAAGCAGCTGGAAAATGCCCAGGGGAAAAGGCCCTGGGGGGTTGGGTGACACCGAGCTGAACATGAGCTCAGGGTGTGCCCAGGTGGCCAAGGTGGCCACCAGCATCCTGGCTGGGACCAGCACTGGGGTGGGCAGCAGGAGCAGGGCAGGGAGCATCCCCTGTGCTGGGCACTGCTGAGGCTGCACCCCCAAAAATGGGGTCAGAAAAGAGACATTGAGGGTCTGGAGAGTGTGCAGAGAAGGGAATGGAGGTGGGGAAGGGTCTGGAGCACAAGGAGAAGGTCTGGAGAGCATGGAGGAGGGGCTGGAGAAGATGGAGAAGGGTCTGGAGAAGTTGTGAGGAGCAGCTGAGGGCCCTGGGGGTGTTGATCCTGGAGCAGAGGAGGCTGAGGGGAGACCTTGTGGCTCTCTGCAACCCCCTGAGAGGAGGTTGGAGCCAGGGGGGGTCGGGCTCTGCTCCCAAGGAACAAGGGATGGGACAAGAGGAACTTTGGGCACAACTCAAGTGGTGCCAGGGGAGGTTTAGGTTGGAGCTGGGGAAGAATTTCTCCCTGGAAAGGGTTGTCAGGGCCTGGCCCAGGCTGCCCAGGGCAGGGCTGGAGTCCCCATCATCCCTGGAGGGGTTTCAGAGCAACCCCTGGGGATGTGGGGATGAGGGACATGGGCTGGGGGTGGCCCTGGCAGGGATGGGGGAAGGGTTGGACTTGGTCATCTTAAATCTCTTCTCCAACCAAAATGATTCCATGAAAGGTCAGATATTAGGAAAATGTCCTTGCTTTGAAGTTCCCAATGTGCTTCAAGTTAAGCCTGGAGTGGAAGAAAATCCCTGGGACAGGAGGGACCTCAGGAAAGTGTCCACATTCTCCTCCATCAGGACAGCCCAGCCTGGCTGTGCCCTGCTGCCTGCTGCAGAAAGGTCTCAAATTCCATCCATTTTGGACAAAAACATCACCTATAATGTCTGAACAAAAGGGGGAAGTCTCCAGGGTAGGTGCTAAGAGTCTTTCTCCTCACATCCCAACCCTTGTAGGGAAGGTGACACTGCCCCTCTGGATGTTCTACTCCTGCCTGGAGGAGAGAAAGGGGAAAGAGATGTCAGGAGATCTTAGAAGAGGTGACTGGATGGAGGTTGCTCCAGAAAAGCATTCACAAAGCAAAGACATAGGAAAAATGAAATAACTTAGGCTGGAAAGGACTCCAGAAAGGTCTCCAGTCCAACCTCCTGCTCAACACAAGGTCAGGTCTGAGGTCAGACCAGGATGCTTGGGGTTTTGTCCAGTTGGGTTTTGAAAACCAAAGGTGGAAACCATCCTGGGCACCCTTATCCATTGCCTCAGTGTCCTAATGGTCAGAACCCCAGCTCTGAAAGGAAAGACATTGATGGTGGGGACAGAATTCACAATATTAAATTTTTTACCTGAATGGGAGAAAAATAATCACGAGACCCTAAGGAAGAGGAGATCTCCACGGGGCAAAGTGGATTTGCTTTTCTGAAGGTCTGAGCCTGGTTGTACCTTCTGTGACTGTAAATACCTTCTCCTTACCTTTTGCAGAAGGAAATTCCCAAAGTGAAAGCTTCTCCAAGCTAAATAATATGTTTCCTGCAGTGGCTCGAGCCTGGAAAGGAACCATCCAGGGTTATTAAAGAGTAACAAATGCAATTTGACATCCTTATCACAAAGGCAGCCAGGAGCTGGCTCTCCCTTGTTTGCAGCTCCAGCTGCTGGTTTCAGGGATCTGATTTACCATCTGCAAGAAGCAGAGAGGTTTCCACCAGGCATCCAGGCTCCCATCCCAGAGAAGCATCAAAGAGAGAGGGCAAAACCATCCCCACTTTGCTCTGCTGCTGATGGCAGTGCTTGAAGAGTTTTCTCTAACTCAGAGCAGACCATGTGATTCTTTTTTTTAAAATTATTTTTTTTTTTATTTTATTTTATTTATATATCATATATATATAATAATATTATTTTATTCATTATTTTATTTTTGTGTGTGACTAGGATGGTATAATTGGAGCTGCAGGAAACTGTTTTCCTTTCCCAGTAAATTACATTAAATTCCAGTGTCCCCGCCCTGGGTCTGTGTCAAAACTTCTCTGTCATTGGTTTTCTTATGGGGGGGATGCAGCACCCGAGCAAGAGTGGAACCAGAAAAGCAATTCCTGTGCTGAGCCAGGGTGCTGTGAGAGTGGAGAAATCTCTAATTTTGGGTGAATGCAGATTATTAATTAATTAAAGCCAAGGCAGGGGAGAGGGAGGACTCTGGGTGCAAACCATGGGCACGCCAGGAAATTCAGGAGTGAGAAATTCCTGCTCATTGGTGGCATTGGGACTTTTGTCTGTGTCAGGGTTTAACACTGGCCCAGCAACTAAACCGAGTAACAGATGCTCTCTGTTAATCTCTCTCTCCTCCCTGATAAGAAAGGAGAGAGAATAAGGGAGAGAGACTGATGGGTTGGAAACTAAACTACACAGTTTTAATGAAACAGTAATGATAAATAGGAAAAAATTAATAAATATATACAAATATACAAGAAAATGGATACCACATTCCTCCCCCCTTTCGCCCAATAGCTCTCAGGTCACCCCCGAGGCTGCAGGGCAGCCCTGGGAAAGTCCAGGCTGGAATCCTGGGGTCAGCAGCAGTTGGGAGCTGGAGGCAGGAACACACAGATTCAGGCTGGGATGGATCAGGAGCACAGGCAGGCAAATGGACGGGATCCTTCCAGGATGCCGGGTGAAGGAAAGGGAGCGGGAAAAGCAGGAAGGGCAGGCATCTGGAAGCTGGAAATCAGGAAATCTGGCTTGGCCCTCGTGATCCCTCAAATTTATACTGAGGATGATGTATATGGGATGGAATCCTCTGTTTGGTCAATTCTGGCATCTCTCTTGTCTGTTCCTCCCCAAAGGAGGGATGCAGGTGGGATCTCTTTATGTTTTCCTCAGAGCTGAGCAGTGGCCTTGGCTCTGCACACCAGGCTCCAGCAGTAACTCTAAACATCAAGTGTTATCAGTCCTAGAAACACACACTGCCTGAGAAACTTGCTGTTCATTTCAGCAAGTGCAACTACTTACAAGAGACTTAGCTAAAAGCAAAAGTACAAGACAGAAAATCACCTTTATCCTGGCCCAAACCAGGACAGTCTGCATGGACAGAGTGGTGGCACCTGCTCCAGAAGCTTTCTGCACTTTGGTGATCAGAGCTATGGGGATTTTCCAGAGCTCTGTGAATAACCCAGGCAGGGATGAAGGGATGGGACTTGAAAGAGGTGGTAGGAGCTCTGCTCAAGGGAGCATCACCACGAGGCAGCTCCTCTACCCCAAATCTCCTTAGCTGGGTTATTAATTACACACTGGGCTGGTAAATTCTCTCTCCTCTCTGGGGAAGAGGGAAAAAAACCAAAAGAATTGAGTGAAGGCTTCAGTACTTAAAAATCTATGCTTTAAATCTGTGCCCCATCTCCTGGAGGCTGAGGGTGTTGTCTCCTTCAACCACAAGAGTCTGGCACAAGACCAGCTGAGAACAACCCTCCAGCAGGTGTTGTGTGAGCATCAGGGATGAATTCAGAAAGCAGGACACCTCCTGAGGTTAAGGGACTACCAAAAATGTATTGAGTCCAGTTCTGGGCCCCTCACTTCAAGAAAAATCTGGAGCAGGTCCAGGGGAGAGCAATGAGGCTGTGAAAGGTCTGCAGGGAAAGTCTGATGGGGAGAGGCTGAGGGAGCTGGGGGGGTTTATCCTGGAGAGGAGGAGGCTCAGGAGGGACCACATCACTTTTAAAACTCCCTGGAGATGTTGGAGTCAGGTGGGGATTGAGCTTTTCTCCCAGCAACGAGTGACAGGAGGAGAGGGCATGGTCTGCAGATGCTCCAGGGGAAGTTTAGGTTGGATATCAGGAAGCATTTCCTCATGGAGAGGGTGATCAGGGATTGGGATGGGCTGCCCAGGGAAGTGATGGAGTCACCATCCCTGGAGGTGTTTAAGGAGAGATTGGATGTGGCATTCATGGTCAATGTGGTGCTGTTAGGTCATGGGTTGGACTTGAGGTCTTCAGAGGTCATTTCCAGCCTCAATAAATCTGTGATTCTGTGAACAGAGGCACTTTGGTAGCTGCTTTTTTTATTCTGTAGGTTCTGCCTTCAGAAAGCAAAGATCGGAGGCACGGTTCTTCATCCAGTGGTGCAGAAGGGACATTGATGGATGTTGCTGAGAAGGCTGAAATGTCCTTTTTATTTTTTGCAGTCTGTCCTAAAAATATCAGCTGTGTCCAGAGAGCAGTGATAACTGCAGGGGTAAGGGGGGGGAGGAGGAATGGACCCAGTTTCAATGCTCAAACACAAGTTGGCTGCCCTTGCTTCATCCTTAAATATTTTAAGAGGCAGACAGTGGAAGTGCAGAGCTGGAAATGAGTGCTCTGGTGAGCACAGGGAAGATGGATAAGGTGTTTGAAAAAAGGAAAAGGTGTAATACAGTACTTAGCTTTAAAAAGGGGGAGAAAAGGGAAAGAAGAAATTATTGATGAGCCACTTCAACTGAAATTTCTGAGAAAAAAACCCCAAACACAAAGCCAGCAAAGAGGAATAAAAAAGGATAAGAAATGATGCTATTTTTAATACCAAAATCATAATCTGGCTGCTGGAAAACCTGGATGTTGTGTCTCCAACCAGTTGCCTTACACCCCAGTCAGGAATTGCTTTAAAAAGTGATGCTGTCATCTGTTTTACTGCTTTTTCTCTCCTTTCCTCACTCAAGAAGCCATGACAATCCTGGCTGCAGCTTTCAATATTCCCAAGAAGGAGAAGGACAGGCATTTTCTTTCCCTGACAAAGAGACTCCAGAGGGCAGCAAACCAGGCTGTAAATTAAGACGAGCAACAAGAAAACGAGTAATAAAATAAAATAAAAATAAAAATAAAAAAAAGTGCCAGCGTTTGTTTGACTTCAACAACCTGCTGTGATATTCTCCCAGGCAAGAGTTTGACTTCATCCCCCAAGGCTGAGGTTGGGTTGGTGTGGGAGGGAGGAGGAAACGTGTTGGTTATGAATTCCAAAATGGCCATCAAGGAAGTGATGGCAATTTTTTTTTTTGTTTTTTTGCAGAGCAGCCACTGTTTTTTTCTTCAGCCCTCACTAACGGGATGAGGTTCAACATTCCAAGTGCTGGGTCCTGCACTTTGGCCACAAGAACCCCATGGGGAGCTCCAGGCTGGGCACAGAGTGGCAGAAAGGGAGCTGGGAGTCTGGATTGCCAGGAAGCTGAAGAGGAGGCAGCAGTGTGCCCAGGTGGCCAAGAAGGCCAATGGCATCCTGGGCTGGCTCAGGAACAGCGTGGCCAGCAGGTCCAGGGAAGGGATTCTGCCCCTGTGCTCAGCCCTGGGGAGGCCACAGCTTGAGTCCTGTGTCCAGTTCTGGGCCCCTCAGCTCAGGAAGGAGATTGAGGTGCTGGAGCAGGTCCAGAGAAGAGCAAGGAGGCTGGGAAGGGATCCAGCACAAGTCCTGTGAGGAAGGGCTGAGGGAGCTGGGGGTGTTGAGGCTGGAGAAGAGGAGGCTCAGGGGAGACCTCATCACTCTCTCCAACTCCCTGAAAGGAGGTTGGAGCCAGGGGGGGGTTGGGCTCTTTTCCCAGGCAACTCTCAGCAAGACAAGAGGGCACAAGAGGTCTCAAGTTGTGCCAGGGGAGGTTTAGGTTGGACATTAGAAAGAATTTCTTTCTGGAGAGGGTGATCAGCCATTGGAATGGGCTGCCCAGGGAAGGGGTGGATTCTCCATCCCTGGAGATATTTCCAAAGAGCCTGGATGTGGCACTCAGTGCCATGGGCTGGGAACCACGGGGGGAGTGGATCAAGGGTTGGACTTGATGAGCTCTGAGGTCCCTTCCAACCCAGCCCATTCTAGGATTCTATGATTCTCTCCAATGGATGGAGCTGCTTTAAAGAGCAGAAATCTCTTGGGAAGGTCCACAGGGGGGAGGTGACCCAAGGTGACTGAGTGATGTTGCCCATCACTGCCTGCTGGGTTTTGCCATCACAAATGAAATTCTCATGCTTGGGGAGGACGTGTTGGCAACACATGGAAAGTTTCACTCTGCTCGAGTTGAAAATCTTCCATTTCCACCTTACTTGGTGCCTTTTGTCCTGTTAAAGCCATATCCACTCGGAGACAGCAGTTAAAACAAACATTTGCACATAAATGTCATGGAACACTTCCAGCATGTTCCCCTTCTCCCAGGGAAGGGTCGACTCTTTCTTCCCTCTTTGAGTCAACAAAAGAAAATTAATCCTTGAAATTCTTCTTTTTTTTTTTTTTTTCTCCAAGATAAGGGGATACCATGCAGCTCTTGGACATGGTCAGATGTCCCCATGCTCCATTTCATGTAGGACATGGCCAGATGGTCCTCTTGTCAGTCCAGCTAGAATAACTCCCTTGCTGGCTGCATCTCCTCCTGGTTGCTGCCCCAGAGAGGAGCATTTTGTGGTCCAAGGGAACGTTCTTCACACCTTCAGAGCACTCAGCCAGCTCAGCCTCAACACCCACAAAGGTGGTGTCAGCCAACACGTCTGGCTTGGAACCTCAAGCAGTGCAAAAAACACCTCCTAGAAGTTCCTCTCCAGCCTTGCTGACTCTGCAGAAAACCCAAAAGTTTGGATTTGACCCAAATGAGGAGGTTCATCTCCAGTTGCAGAGAGCTGGTTTGAGATGTCAGCAGGATGTGGAATTGTAGGATTTACAATCATAGGATTTTCAGGGTTGGAAGGGACCTTAAAGATCATCCAGTGCCACCCCTTCCATGGTCAGGAACCCCTCCACCAGCCCAGGGGGCTCCAAGCCCCATCCAACCTTCAACACTGCCAGGGATGGGGCAGCCACAGCTTCCTTGGGCAACCTGGGCACCCAGGGGCTCAGCACCCTCAAATTCAAGCATTTCTCCCCCATCTCCAACCTCAATCTCCCCTTTCTCTCCAAGTTTTAACCCATTTCCCTTCTCCTCTCCCTACCCCCCCATGTCCAAAGCCCTCCCCCAGCTTTCTTGGAGCCCCTTCAGATATTGGAAGGTTGCTCTGAGCTCACCTGGGAGCCTCCTCTTCTCCAGGCTGAACAACCCCAATCCCTCAGCCTGGCTTCCCAGGGAGCTGCTCAGCCCTCTGAGTGGCTAAATAGAAGAAATTAAAATTTAAATGAATAAAAAGAAATAATAAATACAAAACCTCTTTGATGCTGACTGATAACTTCTTGCAGTTTCTTGGCTGCATCTGCCTTTTGCCCAGCCTGTCCCGCTCTGTATTCACCCCCTGCCAAGCTCAGGGGAAGTTCAGTTCACTAAAAGCCTCTCCAAAGCCTCCTTGGCTCGTGTCCTTCACACTTTCACACACCTACATTTTGGTCCCTTCACTGGGCACTGGATTTTCCTTAATTCCTCTACAGATGTGGAGCTCCTCGGGTGTACTGGGGCTCCTCAGCCCCTGCCATGGAAAAGTTTTCAGGATCCAAACTGAAGTGTTAATGATGCTGTAAGAGAGGGTCAGCACATTTCTGGAGTGTCTTGGAAGGGGAGAGACTGTGGCTTCCCATGGAAGAAATCTGCAGAACACTTGTGAGACCTGGAGAGGGGAAAAAAATCAGAGTTGTTGGGACTCCAGCTACAGTGCTGGACTTGCATGTGCATCCCCAGCAGCAAGATGAGGTGTGAAGTTGGTTTTTTTTGGATGATTTAGTGGTTGGCAAAAGCTGGAGGTGGTAATTGTTACCATTTGTGCTAATTTTGTCAGCATTTTCCCCCCCTGCCCCCTTGGGTTATGTCAGCTTTGAGAGTTTTTGTTTGTTTGGGTTTATTTTATTCTATATTTTATTTTATATTTTATTTTATATATTTTTATTATTATTAATATTTTTTTCAGTTTAGGGGAGCAGAGCTGTATTTTCACATTCTTATTAAAACCCAGGGCTGTGATTTATTCGGGGTGGAATCTGTGGGAGGGGGAAGTCTGAGGGGAGAGCAAAAGGAAGGGGGTTATAATTGGACTTGGGTTTCATATTAGGTTTAAAAAAAAATAAACAAACTGGCTGGAACAGCAGGAGAGCCAAGTAATTCTATTTCACTTCACACCAAATTTAGTAGGACGAGGGGAAAAAAAAAAAAAGAAAAAAGCTCAATTTCTTATAACAGTGGCAATTCCTTCTTTCCACCTCAGGTTCTCTTTTCCTTTTCAGTTTCTCTCCAGCTTCCCAGGGCTTCAGCTTTAAAACCAATCAACTCCAGAGAGCACTGGAGGGGCTGTGGGGAGAGCAATGAGTTGTCTGCTGTTTGGGCTGAAATCCTCCCTTTTGGGGTCTTCTCTCCACCCCCATCCCCTCCAAGCCTCTAAAAAATTGATTTTTCCTCTGCCTCAGCCTTTTTATTGTGCTTGGCCAGTGCTGCAGATGAACGTGAGTTATTTTGGGGCTCTCCTTTATCCCAGCCCCTCACCTGCACTCTTTTTACCCCCCTTGGTTTTGGTGCACGTGGATCCGAGCCCACTCGTGACGTTTCTGGTGACTCCAAGAGAGAAACCCCCCCCGTGATCAGCACGTGTGTGGTGGTGCTGGCCTGAGGAATTTAACTGATCCCTGAAGAGTTTAAAGCAGAATAACAAACATGTTTGTTTATGTTTCCTTCTTTTTTTTTTTTTTTTTTTTTTTTTTTTTATTTTTTATTTTTTATTTTTTATTTTATTTTATTTTATTTTATTTTATTTTATTTTTTTTTTTTTTTTTCATTTATTTTTTTTTCATTATTTATATATTCATATTCTGCCAGGGGATGGGAACTTGGGTGGGAAGTGATGGATCCTGGTTTTAAAGGAGGACTGACTGACACCTTCTGAAACCACCCACCCGCCCCCTGCCTCCTAAAAAAATGTGCTCAAAATAGTCAAATAAATAAATAAGCAAATAAACACACAGAGCTCATTGCAAACAGCTCAAAGGGAGAGGGAGATGAGGTCACATCCCCAGCTCCTGGTTTATTATTGTGGAATTATTTAGAAGAAAGGGTCGTCCAGATTTTGAAACACCAGACAAAGAGAATCCCAGAATGTTGAGGTTGGAAGAGACCTCCAAGCTCATCCAGTCCAACCTTTGGTTAACACCACAATTAACTAATCCATGCTAATTACTGGATTACTACCTGGTGAAGAAAGACTCCTGAACATTGCCCTTATCTCCTAAGGCCTGAAGGATTCTGGAAGCAGAGGTTGGAACAGAAAGAGAGGTCAGAGCCTGGGATGGAGTCCCCATCCCTGGAGGTGTTCAAGGGTTGTTTGGATCTGGTGTTGGGGGATGTGGTTTGGGGGAGAACTTTGTAGAGCAGGGGTTGGACTCAATAATCCCAAGGGTCTCTTTTATGATTCTACAGATATTAAATCAATAGCAGGGATGGTCTTAGGTTGAATTGTTTGGATTTGACCCCGTTCTTTTGCGTGTTTCCTTTTTTTTTTTTTTTTTAATAACCAGGAACACAGCCCCCTGCTTTCCAGTATAAATCTTGTTTCCATCCTGTGCTTGCCCGATGTGTGGAGCAAATTTGATGAATCTCAACTGCCCCTCCCTTTCAGAGAGCTGCCAAATCCTCAGCACTGCAGAAACAACCTTTTGGGGCTCCAAAAAACCCAAGAAATATGGGAAACGGAGGGGTCTGTCTCACAGTTCATCTCCCTGAGGAGAGTAATGATGTTAAATCCCAGGAAAAAAGAGAGGAGCTCTCCCAGGAAGGGTTGAGCAGTTCCTCTCTGATAAGGAACAGAGAGGAGGAAGCCAACTCTTTGCTGAAGGAAAGTCCTGTATTGTGACACTGGGTTGCATGGGAAATCAATCTGCAATGATAAAAGGGTCCCTTGGTGCCTTAATTAAAAAAATAAAGAAAAAAAAGGAAAAAAAAAAAAAAGGGAAAAGAAAAAAAATCCCTATTAATTTGTTCCAGTTACTTGCTCATGCAAGAGAAATTGTGGAGGAAAATGAGCCAGGAGAAAGAAAGAGCTGTTAAAAAATATTTGCTTCTTGCAGTGTCAGTGGCTTTAAGGGCTTGGAGGAAGCACAGACAAATCCCTGCACCCTGAGGAATGGGGACATCTGAGCTCTGCAAATCCTTCTGTTGGGCACAACCAACCAGGCACATCCCCTCAAACCTACAGGTACCTCAAGGTGAGCTGCTTGAGGCCCTTGTGAGATCCATGGGTGGGAATTTCAGACGAAAGAGAGGTTACCCAACTGGAACAGGTTGTCCAACTGGAACAGGTTGTCCAACTGGAACAGGTTATCCAACTGGAACAGGTTGTCCAACTGGAACAGGTTGTCCAACCGGAACAGGTTATCCAGCTGGAATAAGTTGCCCAGGGAGGGGGTTGAGGCCTCATCCCTGGAGATGTTCAAGGTGAGGCTTGAGGAGGCTCTGAGCACCCTGATCTGGGTGAGGGTGTCCCTGATACTGCAGGGCTGGGACTGGGGGACCTTGGGAGGTCCCTTCCAACCTAAATTATTTTCTGATTTTATGGTACATTTGGACTCTGGTGAGGACTTCTGAGTAATAGGTCCTAGAGGATACTGGGGCAAAAGCTTGAGGGCACATCCTTGGCTTTGTAGTTCCATGGTCTCCTGGTACCAGCAGGTCCAGGCAGCACCTGAAAGATGTGGAAATGCTCCCTGCCCATTGGGTTTGCCCAGTGGGTTTGATCCATGGACTCTTCCTGATGCTTCAGATCATGGGGCTGTTGTTGTGCAGATCTTCTCCACTCTAACTGGGTGGCAGCTCCTGACCATGACCTGGTTTGGTGACCCCATACCAAGCTGAGCTTGGTATCTCTGTAGACCAAGAGAAGACATGGACCTTATTTCTATCTCAGGAACAGCGTGGCCAGCAGGTCCAGGGAAGGGATTCTGCCCCTGTGCTCAGCCCTGGGGAGGCCACAGCTTGAGTCCTGTGTCCAGTTCTGGGCCCCTCAGCTCAGGAAGGAGATTGAGGTGCTGGAGCAGGTCCAGAGAAGAGCAAGGAGGCTGGGAAGGGATCCAGCACAAGTCCTGTGAGGAAGGGCTGAGGGAGCTGGGGGTGTTGAGGCTGGAGAAGAGGAGGCTCAGGGGAGACCTCATCACTCTCTCCAACTCCCTGAAAGGAGGTTGGAGCCAGGGGGGGGTTGGGCTCTTTTCCCAGGCAACTCTCAGCAAGACAAGAGGGCACAAGAGGTCTCAAGTTGTGCCAGGGGAGGTTTAGGTTGGACATTAGAAAGAATTTCTTTCTGGAGAGGGTGATCAGACACTGGAATGGGCTGCCCAGGGAAGGGGTGGATTCTCCATCCCTGGAGATATTTCAAAAGAGCCTGGATGTGGCACTCAGTGCCATGGGCTGGGAACCACGGGGAGAGTGGAGCAAGGGTTGGACTTGATGAGCTCTGAGGTCCCTTCCAACCCAGCCAATTCTATGATTCTATGATTCTATCTGAAGCAACACTCTGGCTGTGAAATGGGAGACAGGAAAAAAATAAAACTAACCAAACCCCAAGAGGTCTGGGTCTGTCACACAGTGTCAGAGGGGTCACCTCAGCAAAGTGCAGGCAGGAGCCACGAGATGTTAAGTTCAGGATCCCAACCTCCCAGGCTTTGTGCTGAAGCAGGTGCTGAGCACAGCATGTCCTGAGCTGAATTGGGACCTGGTGCTGCAAACCACAAGACCTCTGTGGGAAAAGCTCATTAGCTCTGCTTAATTCCTCCCAGCTGACTTCCAGCTCCTTGCTAAACATCTCCCCAACCACAGAGCCCACCCCTGGGTGAATCTGAAGACAATGCTGAGCAAGAGGGGTCATTACAGGCTTGAACAAATGACCTTCTCTCATGTGTTTATTTATTTCCCTCCCCCCCTTGCTTGTGTGTCTCCAAGGACAGGATTTGTACTTTTTGTCCTGTTCAGAAGAACATGCTGGGTCATCCTTATTTATTTACTTATTTATTTATTTGTTTAGTGGTGCAGGCTTGGCCAAGGGGAAAGCTGAAAGCAGAGCATGGTTGGAGCTGTAAACAGAGGAGGAGCAGATGTTTCTTATGCAGAGAATGTGAGGCAAAAGAGAGGAAGAAAAAAGGGGAACTGAAGTGTGGTGTGACCCAGTTTGGAAGGAGCTGAGATCTTGCCTGCTTCCAATCCAGCTTGATAAATCTGGAGCGTGTCTGCTTTCTGTGACCCCTGGAAACCCCTGGAAAACCCCTGGAAAGTCTCCTGCAGGAGAGTGACCTGGCAAATTTGGCAGAAAGAGGGGAAGAAAGCCAGGAAGGAATGAAGTTTTCCCCAGAATGAAGATTCCTGGACACTGGGTGGCTTGAACTTCACACCCCCAGCAGTGCATCCACCATCAGTGGTCTCTGCTTGGCTCTGGAAAGGATGAAACATCCAGGAATGTCAGGCCTGAGGATGTTTTACTGGGAGAACCTGTTTGGATGTGCCTCTTGTCCAGCATGAAGAAGAATCCCTTGGTCTGTGCTGCTCCAACAGCCTTGGAGGTGGGGTTGGAGTCCTTCTTCTGGGCCATACCTCAGGCTTGGCTTTGTGAAACCACCTGTGTGCTTTGTGTGGTGATGGGGGGACATCAAAGACTGAGATGGACCTGGTTTTGAGGCAATCCAGAGCCCAGAAATTGCTGGACTGCATCCCATCTGTCAAAGAAAGTGTTTGAGACTCTTGGCTCTTGTCTTCTGCAGTCAAGAAGATGCCTCTGAAGTGGGAATGATGTGCAGAGCTGACAGTATAAGATCTGGTAGAAGAGGAGAGGTCCAAACCAAGGAAGAAATCAGTTTTGAGCAGCAGAGAGGGAGACAAAACTGCAGTGGAGTTTATTACAAAGGTTGTTGAGGAAGAGGAGTTATTTAAGCTCTATTTTTTAAGAGCAGTGTCAAAACAAAGGCAAATGAAGATAAACTGAGCACAGATAAATTCACTGGGACATAAGAAGGTCCCTAAAGGTAGAATATTGATGTTTTGGAACAGATTCCTCAAAAAACAAAGAAGGACAGATTGTGGTCACTTGTCACACAGAGCTCAATCAGTTTTGGGGTAAATGGTGGGTGCTTTTACTTCTTACAGGAGGGAATGGACCTTGGGGGCTGATTGGTTCTTCCTTTTCATACTGTTGGGAAAACAATGTGTAGGAAATGGAAAAATCCCTTTGACTGAGACAGTTAAGACCAGAATCCTCTCTGTAAAGAACTGAGAAATCAGAAACTGAATTCAAAGGAAGAGACCCCCTAAAACACACACACAGGAAGAGGTTGAAAGTACAGAAAAAGGTTAAATTTTCCCAGCTCATTTATTCTGGCCAATTCCATCCCAAAAGCCAGACTGATATTTCTCCCTGAGTGCAATTTCCTTTTACATTTTTGGTTGGTATTTCTCAGCTCCTCACTTGGTTTTCCTCCCCACCCAAAACCCTGAGTGAAGTTGATTGTGGAGGATTGAACCCATTGGGTTTTTTTCTCCCTCCAGAGGTGGCTGCCACTCTGTAGCAGATGAGAGGATGATGATGGTGTGGCTGGAGAAATGCTCATTTTTAACTCTAATCCAAACTGGGCTCCTTTGCCAGCAGAATTGGACCTGGACATGTAGGAAGGAGACAAACCAGGACATGAATGTTGGGTTTCCACCCTGAATTACTCTCTGGAGGTGTTTGGAGAGCAACTACAGGAGAATCCATGGGTTAAATGAGACACCACTTTGGGTGGGTGCCATCCCACCAACCTGGGTGCCACCACAGCCTGGGGTGTCTCCAGGAATGGATGGGTGAGGGTTAGTCCTGGAAAAGTGCTTCTCAGCCATCCATCACCTGGGCTTCTCTCTGTGGCCTTGGGGAAAGCCTTCTTTTAAATTTTCTTCTCCTGCGAGTGCCATGACAAAAGAACAACAGATCTTAAATCAGTGGAAAGGTTAAAGGAGACCTTGTAATGTCCCCATGATGGTCTGGATGCCCAAATTGCCCAAATTTTAGCCATTGATCAGGTGATGCTGAGTCCTGGTGCCTCCTCCAGCCCCATGGTTTTTCAGCCACTTTATTGCCCAGAACCCCCCTTATCCTGAGTGACTTTCAATTTGGCTGTAGAAGTTCTCCTGAAATACCAAACGGATCTGAAATAAAGGCTGATGCTTCTCTTGAGCAATCTAAGACATGAGATGCCTGTCAAAAAAAGAGAAAAATTAAAAAAAAAAAAAGCATCTTGATTGACTGGAGCTGGTAGGAAGCTCAGGTAATGAGGGCTCTTTCAGAGCTGTTAAAAAACTGGCAGCAATTTTGGGATGAAAACCAGTGTTTCACAGGGAATAACAACATCACACAATGGTGTCAAAGGATAACTGAGGGCAATTAATGGAACTTCTTCACTTTTGAGGTTATTTTAGGCTGTCATGAACACAGAGTAGTGGGAAGACAGGGAATTTTGCAACAAGAGAAGAAAGAAGTGCTAGAAGAAAATTTAATAAATAGAAATTCTGCTTTATAACAACAAAATAATGATCTGTTCACCTTCACATCTTTTTTTTTTTCACTTTTTATTTTTTTTTTTTTTTCCCCTTCCACTCCATGACTACTATTCCAGGGGGATTTAAAGGAAAGGGATTATACTCACTGGATTAGTAACACTACGCTGCCCAGACTGAAACTCACAAATTGGGGTGGATGCTCCCAGCACCATCAAAGCAGAGGAAATTGATCCGTGACTGTGAGGTTTGGAAGAGAAAATGGAATTTTGAGGGAGGTGAGGAATCTGAAGGTGAAATTACAACCACTCCAGGACTGTTCCCTCCATCCCTGTGCCCTCACATCCTGCTGGGGGTGGAGGGAGAAGCCCAGACAAGACCAGCCAGGCTGTATTTCTGAGCAGTTGAAAGGTTTCTCAGGGGTTTGGGGAAATAATTAAGTAAATAAAATTTTAATATGCAATTAAAATGTAAATTTTAAATGTAAATGTAAAATGTGTAAAATTTTTAATGTAAAATGTGTGTAAATACAAGTGTAAGTGTAAATTTAAATATAAATAAGTGTAGATGTAAATGTAAGTGTAAATATAAATGTAAGTATACGTGTAAATATAACGTAAGTATAGATATAAATATAATTATAAAAATAAAAAAGAATAGAAATAAAATAATAAAATAAAGTAAAATTAATAAAACTAAAAATGAAAATAAAAGTAAAAATCAAAATACAATAACAACAACAAACAATAATAATAATAATAATCATCATCATCATCATCATCTCCTGTATGTGTTTTTTGTCTAGCTGGGGAGTTTTGGGCAGGTTACATCCCCCTGCCTGAAATCAGAGCAGACCTGAACCCTGCAGCAGAGAGCCATGAAATCCCTTTTCCTCAGTACTGAGTTTTTTTCCTCCACGGAAGCTCTCAGCTCAGCACAGGCTGTCGTGGCTGTAATTACCCACTGAGTACATTAGATCCCTGCTTTTCATTTTCCCTCAGTCCCTTTTGTTTCCATGCTTTTTTTTTTTTTTTTTTCCCTTTTTCCCGGGGAAGAGCAGCATTAATTTCTGGCTGCTGGGCTGACAATTCACGACTCCTGCTCATCACTTTGGGGTGGAACAAAAGGTTGGGCAGGAGCCACGGGCAGGGAGCTTGGCAGCTCTACCAGACCCTGGCCAAGTGTCAGAGAAGAAGCACATCAACTGCTGCTGGGCATCCCACTTGAGTTTGGGCCAAGCATCTGAGTCCACTCAGCATCCTGATTGAAGAAGAGAATGTGCTTTGGGGGGGCTCCGGGCCATTTGTCACCGTGGAAAAGTGCCTGGGAAAGTCTAGGATCATGGAATGGTTTGGGTTGGAAGGGATCTTCAAGATCATCTCCTTCCAACCCAAACTCCATGGGCAGGGACACCCTCCCAGCAGCCCAGGATGATCCAAGCCCCATCCAACGTGTGTCATAGAATGTCAGGTTGGAAGGGGCCTCAAGGATCATCTGGTCCAACCCTCCTAAAATTATTGTTTTATAGTAAGCAAGAATTTTGTTTCAAATAATTTTTTTTCAGCTCAGCCCCGCCGAGCTGAGACTCCAAACTTTCCAGAGTTTGAATCCACCCCTTCCCTGTGGGAGAACATTCCAATGTCTGAGTGTCCTCACGGGGAAAAATTCTCCTTCTGTGTCCAATGGGAATCTAAATAATCCAGCACAACTTGAATGGGAGAAGATGAAAGATCCAGACTACACCTGGGCATTCCAGACCACTACCAGCAAACCTTTCCTTCAGCACTTCCAGGGAAATGGCATCAACAACCCCCCTGTCCAACCTATTCCAGTATCTCACTACCCTATATATTTTTTCCTAATATCTAACTTAAATCTACCTTTTTCCATTTTAAAACCTCCACCCCTTGCTTTATCACAACCCCCTCAGGTGAAAAATCCCTTCCCAGCTTTCCTCTAGGTCCCCTTCATGGACTGGAAGGTCACTATAAGGTCTCCTTGGAGCCTTCCCTTCTCCAGGTGTAATTTCCTGAGAGAGGAAAAGCAGGATGTGCAAAGGGCCAAGAGTCCTTATTGTAGGAGTTTATCAATAGGGTGGAAAACTAAGAAGCTGGTGGTTATAATCCCCTTATTCCCGTTTTCAGGAATTGTGTGGTCAGGAATTGTTAGGTTCTTGGAACCCAGCACCTCTGCTGGAAGTTGTGTTTGTCTTCTCTGGGATCAGGTAGCACCTGGCACAACTTGTGTGGGAGAACAGGAAAGATCCAGACTACACCTGGGCATTCCAGGCCACCACCCAAAAAAAAAACCAACCCACAATTATTCAATTACAATTAGCATTTTTTATGCCTCGAAGAACAAACAGCATGTGGAGAACAGATGGGCTCAGGCAGGGGGTTATTTGAAGGTGATAGATATGAGTGTTGGTAGAAATTATAGAGATGTGGAACTGAAAGGGGCTCCAGGAAAGCTGGGGAGGGACTTGGGACAAGGGCCTGGAGGGATGGGAGCCTGTGAGGGGGAAGGGTTTGGAGCTGGGAGAGGGGAGATGGAGAGGAGATCTTGGGCAGGGAGGGAGGGAGAAATTGTTTGGGGTGAGGGTGCTGAGCCCCTGGGTGCCCAGGTTGCCCAAGGAAGCTGTGGCTGCCCCATCCCTGGCAGTGTTGAAGGTTGGATGGGGCTTGGAGCCCCCTGGGCTGGGGGAAGGGTCCCTGACCATGGCAGGGGGGGCACTGGGTCAGCTTTCGGGTCCCTTCCAACCCAACCCAGTCTGGGATTCTGTGATTCCTCTCCCAGGGATGGTGCAGGAGGGTTTGGGAATGTGTCTTCAAACCTTCCCCTCCTTTCCCAGGTGCTGGGAGGTTGAGGTGGGACAGCCAAGGGTGAGATCCATCTGACCAGGTGTAGCTGCACACACCCAGAGCAAGGTTTGGGTGCAATCCAAGCAGAACCAGGGTTCTGACACAGGGGGTAGGGAGAGGACAAGGGAAATGGGTTAAAACTTGGAGAGAGAGGGGAGATTGAGGTTGGAGATGGGGGAGAAATTCTTGAATTTGAGGGTGCTGAGCCCCTGGGTGCCCAGGTTGCCCAAGGAAGCTGTGGCTGCCCCATCCCTGGCAGTGTTGAAGGTTGGATGGGGCTTGGAGCCCCCTGGGCTGGGGGAGGGGTCCCTGACCATTCGGGGGGGTTGGGACTCAAATAATCTCTCAGGTCCCTTCCAACCCAACCCCATGGTTCCATGATACACTCATGAGCAGTGATGGAGAGAGATGGAGACAACCTGGGGCTTGGCTGCTGGGAGGAAGGTTGGATGACTTCCTCCTGTCTGGCTCTGTGTGAAGGGGAGAATTCAACCCCTGGTTGAAAAATAAGATCTCAGTGGGAGAGTGACTGTGGTTAACAAACAGCCCTCTTTTCCATTGCCCTCCTGAGGGCTGAGGAGGTGGTGTCAGGCCAGGTGAAGTCAGGGACATGAACCTGTGATCTCTTCTCCTGTGGTGTGATGCAAAATGCATGAGGTTTAGAGAAAGTTAATCTGCTTACAGCTCTCAGAACTCATCCCTGGCTTCTCTTGCAACAGCATCCCCCAGGTGCTCAGCAGGGCTTGCTAAACGATACAAATAAATGAGCCATTAATTGGCTCTTCATTTGCTCTGAATATTTTTCTCTGCTATTTCTCTGAAAGCTCCCCAACTATGCAGGGTCATGTAATTATTCCTTCTTTTTTTGAATTTTTTTTTTTTTGGCCAAGATGTATTTTATAATGAAAGAGCCGTAGAATTTCACCCTTTGGGGAAAAAAAGAATCTTATTCCTGGCTGTGACAAGCTGAGGTGTTATTAATTTTCCTGCCTGAGTTCTTAAGCTCTTCTACTGACCCATGAGACTTTCCATTGGCTGTTTGCAGAGGGCTTTGCTGGGGACATCAGGCTTAAAACCTTTAAGAGTGGCTGCAGGTTACACAAGGGAAGATGTTGTTGAGTTCTAACCTGCTGCTTGGGGCAGCACAAATAAAATTGTACTCCTGGTTGGTCTGGCTGCAGTTTGTGCTGATGGAAAAAAGGTCAGGACATGGCCCTGAATATTAACCCATGAGCTGTGTTAGGAAAATATCAGACTGATCTGCGTGGGTTTGGTCCAGGCCAACTAGCACAGTCCTGGATCATGCAAAGATCCCCCATCCATCCTGATCTTGAATGCTTCCAGGGATGGGGCATCTACAGCTTCTTTGGGTTCAGTTGCAGGAATGGTCCTATGTAAGACAGCAAGAATCCACACCAGCAATATTTGCTCATCACTGTGCACCCTTCCCTGAAAGATTAAATTTTGGCTCATGTCTTGCTACCTATGGTCATGGTCGACCAACAGAGATGATGAAAGTTGGGCTTCCATCTGTAATTTCAGCTGTAATGGAGAGGCAGACCAAACCTACACTCATGTGCTGCCACAATTCCTCTTGGATGCAGAGGGTATGAAACAGTGGGTGACTTCAGCAAGACTTGGGTAAATTATTGGCCAAAAAAAGATGTGGATGGTTTGCTCACATCTGAATCCCTTTGCTGATCCCACTCAGACAGTTCCACCCCACACATGGGCTGCCTCATTTGAAACCAGGGTTGGAGAAGTCCCATCAGGACCATCTTCCACCCTCCCAGCCTGTACCAGGATCATCCAGTTCCAACCTTCCTGCCATGGGCAGGGACCCAGATTGCTCCAAGCCCCATCCAACCTTCAACACTGCCAGGGATGGGGCAGCCACAGCTTCCTTGGGCAACCTGGGCACCCAGGGGCTCAGCACCCTCACCCCAAACAATTTCTCCCTCCCTCCCTGCCCAAGATCTCCTCTCCATCTCCCCTCTCCCAGCTCCAAACCCTTCCCCCTCGCAGGCTCCCATCCCTCCAGGCCCTTGTCCCAAGTCCCTCCCCAGCTTTCCTGGAGCCCCTTCAGGCACTGGAAGGTGCTCTAAGGTCTCCCCATGGGATCCTTCTCTTCTCCAGCCTCAACACCCCCAACTCTCTCAGCCTGGCTCCAGAGCAGAGCTGCTCCAGCCCTCCCAGCAGCTCCAGGGCCTCCTCTGCACTGGCTCCAACAGCTCCGTGTCCTTCTGCTGCTGGGGACCCCAGAGCTGGACCCAGCTTTACCCCAGGGGGGTCTCCCCAGAGGGGAGCAGAGGGGGACAATCCCCTCTCTCAGCCTGCTGACCACACTTCTTTTGATGTAGCTCAGGATAAAATTGAGCTTCCCTCCCACACTCTTGCAACGCTATCCCAGAAGTCTCTGGAATCTCCATCCCTGGTGTCCCCCAGGACACAGGTTGCTCCATGGGCACCTGTGAGATCCACCAAACCTTCCCTGCAGGGCTTCAAATCTGAGCTTCTTTAGAGAACCAGCCCTGGGTGTTTGTTTTATTGCTCAAGACTGGGGGTTCAGGAGGATTTGCTGCCTCCTCAGCCTGCACTGAGAAAGACAAAGCAGAAGTGGGATATCTGCAAGGAAAACCTTTCCCACTGGTGATGGTTTCAGCCAGGATAGAGGAAGGTATTTGGAAATGAAGCTAAGATAGATGTGCAGCTCAGGGCTGATTAACCCTGAGATGGTAATAAAGGCTTTGCAGGCAGTGTAAAAACCATGCTGGGCATTGCTAATGCAAAGGAAACTGGAACTGGAATGGCACTGGAATGGCCCAGTAGGGATGGCAAGAGAGCTCCGAAGAAGAGCCAAGCCCCCGAGAGAAGGCTCGCCGCAACATCTGGTGGAGAATGCGGGCAACAACAGCAAGCCGTAAATGCTGAGGTAAAAAAAGAAGCTCTACACGACCACGTTGGTGCGGGAAGCTCTACAAAGCCTGGCTTAAAATGCGGAAGGCGATATAAAGAGCTTCGAAATACGCAACCACGTCAGATGGAGCTACTACAGTGGTGCGGGACGCTCTAGAAAGAGCTCCAAAAAACGCAACCACGAAAAAAGCTCCACAAGGCCAGGCTTAAATGCTGAAGGCGGCGTGTAGAAGCTCGGAGTAAAAGCCCAGCATGGCAAGATACAACAGCCCGGAATGGCGAGCCAGGCAGGAGAGAAGAATGAGGCTCAAAAGGCGCAGCGAGTTGGCGCGCGGAACTCAAGCCCGAGGAATGCTGAAGCTGAAGCGGAGCTCTGAGTGCGCATCAAGTCAGTGCGGTCCTGAAACGGAGCCCTAGGGACACGTGATAAGACTGGTGCGCTGAATGCTCGGAGAAGCCTCTGCATGGCCAGGCATCCCGAGGTGGCGAGTACCAGCGAAAGCTGAGCTGGTGCTCATGAGGCCTCATCTCCTGCTGATAACAAAGGCCAAAGCGGCGCAAAAAAGCCGGCAAGACCCTGAATTTTCCCTCCATAAAGGCAAAGAAAGAAAAAAAAAAAAAAAAAAACGAAAGATTGAAAAGGCCTATTGAAAAAAAAAAAATATTTATTGAAAAATAATGAGAATAATTAAATGTTTATAAATTATTGTGGAAATGTTTAAATGAATTGTATATTGAAAAATAATGAAAATAATGAAATGTTTATAAATTATTGTGAAATGAAATATTTAAAAAATAATAATGAAATGTTTGAATGAAATGTTTAAAAATGAATTGTAAATTATCGTAAATGTTGAAAAATAATGAAAAATAATGAAATGTTTGAAAAGGCCTATTGAAAAAATGAAGTTTATTTTTTTTAACAAACAACAAAAAGGGGGGAAATAGGGATGGCAAGAGAGCTCCGAAGAAGAGCCAAGCCCCCGAGAGAAAGGCTCGCCGCAACAGCCCAGGACAGTGGTGGAGTCACCATCCATGGAGGCATTTAAAAGGCATTTGGACCTGGTCCTTAGG
The DNA here is from genome assembly GCF_036169615.1 of Heliangelus exortis. NCBI lineage: Eukaryota > Metazoa > Chordata > Aves > Apodiformes > Trochilidae > Heliangelus > Heliangelus exortis. The sequence goes on from NC_092423.1 coordinate 1,411,439, forward strand.
GACATGGATTAGGAGCTAAATGATGGTGTTGGTCAAAGGTTGGACTGGATGAGCTTGGAGGTCTCTTCCAACCTAAATATCCTGGGATTCTGTAAAGGCAATTGCTCACTTAGGACAAAAAATAATCCTTGATCCAACCTCCAGGAGTGTTTCTCTGAGCTTGGTGTGCTTTTCCCCACCTGAGGATATAAACCCAGCCAGGCTGGTGACCTCCTTCATTGGGAGCTCAGCTGAAGGACACCTGGGTGTTTTTCTGGTTTTTTTTGATCCTGGATGAATCCACAACACTTGGCCCTTGGTCTCTCCTCTGTGGTGGTTGGATTTGTGATGGCACTGAGGCAGCTTCCAGACTTAGAGGGAGGTTAAGGAAAAATGAGTCAGGGAAGAAAGACTCTGAGCTCTGTCACATAGGGGATAGGGCCAGAAAATCTTTTCAGGGTTCAATGCCAGGATGAGAGAAAATAACAAACTAAAGCTGGATTTGGTTTGGTTCCTCTCTTTAAGCTAACCTGGGCTGTCCTGATGGAACTAGGAGTAGTTGGTGCTCATGGAAGTAGCTTGGCAGGTTAATGCAAATGAGGAGAAAAGGGACTTTGGGGAATGTCCTCAGGAAAACAATTGCTAGGGGAAATTTCAGTGGTGCAAAGTAAGCAAGGACTTCCATCAACTTTCACGGGAATTTAGGTCTTTAACTGCTTCCAGGTTTTTGGAAAACTCCCTTGTGGACTGGGTTTGATATAAACACAGGAGGGGCAGGGAACTGGACTCGTTGTGCAATGAAAATTCAGAATGCAATGAAAAATTGAGAAATGGACCTTTGTGCAGAAGCACAGGGGGAGCTGCTTAGAAAGGGATTTGGGTGCACAAAATGATGACAAAATCATTTCACTTTGCTCCAGAGGGCAATTCCTTGGCATTTGCTTGAATCTGGATGATGCTCTTCTGGCCTGTGCAAGGCTGATGAGGCTGAGGATGTATATAAATGTGTACTGTTTCCCAGGGAAGAGGAGGTTAGTAGGGGAAATGAATAATTTCAGAGGGTATAAACTAATCAGAGATGTTTGGAGAAGGAAGATGCTCCTATAATTAGATTTGATCCAAAGGGTAATGCAATCAAATGCTAATGAAGGTCAGTTGTTTATCACCTGTTGTAAAAAGAGTTGTCTGGGCAGGAAAAAAAAGAAAGAAAGAGTGTTTTGTCTCTATAATAAGAACCTCCAAATCCCATCTTCTAGGTTTGGAGGGTTTAAAGCAAGATGGGATAATGAGATCTTCAAATCTGACCTCATGTATTCCCTTGTCCTTCCAGCTCCACAATCATCTCCACGCTGACACTAATGGATTGGGTTTTGAGGGCAATAAATCTTTCTGGAAGAGTATTGAGTCTTATTAAAATTGGTGAGTCAATTCTGTAGCTGAAGTTCCCAGAATTACCCTGACTTAGAGCCATGGAGAGTTTGACGCCACCCTTAAAGCAATAATAATTATAATAATAAAAGCTGTTGCTCAGGTTTTGGGGTTATTTTTGTTTTGGTTTATTTTGTGTCTTTTTCTTGTGTGTGTGTGTTTGTGTCTTTTTCTTTATAGCACTCTATGAGCTCATTAAAACCAAACAGGAACAACTAAGTGCTCTCTCCGTGGTCAGCTCAGAGCTCAGGATGAAACACAAGCCTTATTTTCTCATCAGATTGTTTTTGCAAAGCAGCAGGGCTTGCCATTGCTTGCAGATTTTATTTTTTGCATCTTGCAGCCCCCTCTCCCCCCCTTTTTCATTACACTCCCTGGGATTTTAGTCAAGAAGCCATCTCCCAGCCAGCAGCAGATGAAAGGGTTGAGCATCTTCATTTGGTTTGCATTAACCCCCGAAACCAAGATGGATGCACTCAATAAAGCTGCTATTTTCCCTTTTAATATCATTATTATTTTTATTTTTATTTTTTTCCGTCACACTGAGACCTCTCCATTTCCTGGACTTGGCATCTTTAGTAGGTGAGTGGTGTCATAAAATATGCTTTTGGTCCACAACCCTTGCACACCTCAGTGGCATTCAGTGCCTTAGCTCCCAGCCAAGCTGTGGAGGGAATTACTGAATTACCCATGAATGCAGTTGCCTTGGCAGGAATCCCTGTGGTTGTAGCCTTGAATCACACTAGAAACAGCTCATCCTTCTGAGGGAAATTAAGTTCATTACTCTGTAAAGGTTATTTTGAAGGAATTAAAAAAAAAAAATGGAGACCTGCTTTGGTATTTCTGTAAGAGGTGAAGAGTGGTTTCTCTCTTCCCAGCACCTGTTGATCAGAGCTGGGATTCATGGATGCTGAGTGGATTCCATAATCAATTTGCAGATGGTTCTTGCCCCATTTGCTTTTTGCATCTCCCAAGCCTGGCTGCTCAGGAGCTTTATTCACTGCTGAGGAGCCAAGGTGCAGGAGATGAAGGTCACCCCCTGAGGGCATGGAAGGACCTGGAAGGTAACTCACAGAATCATAGAACTGTAGAATTTGGAAAAGACCTCTAAGATCACCAAGTCCAACTGCTAACACCCCCCCTGAATAAAAAATACAGATATATATATCTGTATCAACCCACCTGAGCATGTCACAAAGTTCCTCATCTCATGGTTTTTAAACACCCCCAGGGATGGGGACTCCAGCACCTCCCTGGGCAGCCCATTCCAATCCCTGACTGCTCTCTCAGGAAAGAAATCCTTCCTCAGATTTGCTCTAAACCTCCCCTGGGGCAACTTCAGCCCATTCCCTGGGCTCCTCTCATTGTTCCCTGGGGAGAAGAGCCCAGCACCCACCTCCCTACAACCTCCTCTCAGGGAGCTGTGGAGCTCCCAACTAAATATTCCCAATTCTTTTCTCCATATAAATACTATATATAAATATAGCTATAGAAATAATTCCCAATTGTTTTCTCCAAACTAAATATTCCCAGTTCCCAAGGCCTCTCCTCACAGGATTTATCCTCCAGACCCTTCCCCAAGGATGGCAGTCAGGATGATGGGAAGTGCAAGGCTTGGAGCTCCTCAACAAAGGAATGAGCATCCCAAGCCCTGCAGCCAAGGCCAAAGAGCCCAGCACCCACCTCCCTACAACCTCCTCTCAGGGAGCTGCAGACAGCAAGAAGGTCTCCTCTCAGCCTCCTCTTCTCCAAACTCAACATTCCCAAGCCCCTCAGATTTCTTCTCCAGACCCTTCCCCACTTGCTTGCCCTTCTCTCAACTCCCTCCAGCCCCTCAATGTCCTTCTTGGAGTGAGGGGCCCAGAACTGAACACAGCCCAGGGGCACCATCCCTGCCCTTCTCCTGCTGGCCACACCATTCCTGATCCAAGCCAGGATGCTGGTGGCCTTTTTGGCCACCTGGGCACACTGCTGGCTCCTATCCAGCTGGGTACCAACCATCACCCCCAGGTCCTCTCCTGCCTGGCAGCTTTCCAGCCACTCCTCCCCAAGCCTGTAACTTGGGGTTGTTGTGACCAAAGAGCAGGACCCAGCACTTGCCCAGGTTAAAAATTCATTTCATTACCTTGGCCCACTGGTCCAGCCCATCACAGATTCATGGAATCTTTGCTTGGAAAAGACCCTTGGGATCACTGAGTCCAACCCAATCCCTACCCTACAAAGTTCTCCCCTAACCCAAATCCCCCAGCACCACCTCCAAGTGACCCTTGAACACCTCCAGGGATGGGGACTCCAGCACCTCCCTGGGCAGCCCATTCCAGGCTCTGACCCCTCTCTTTCTCTGAAGGTTTTTGTTCCTCATGTCCAGTCCAACCCTACCCTGCCCAGGTCCCTTTGCAGAGCCTTCCTACCCTCAAGCAGATCCACACCCCCACCCAGCTTGGTGTCAGCTGCAAACTCACTCAGGAAGCCCTCACTCCGCTCATCCAGATCATTCATGAAGATCCTGAACAGGACCAGCCCCAGACTGAGCCCTGATCCTCTAAACTTGCATCTGGGCCTCTCAACTTTATTTATTTTTTTTTTTCTATTTTTTTTTTCTAATTTTTTTCTATTTTTTTTTCTATTTTTTTTTTTTCCTTCTGGGTAATCTTGCACAACAAGTGACACATTGTTTATCACAGCCCACATGGCTGCGTGTCTGTGTTGGAAGAACACAGCTTGTAAAGCATGTGCAGAGCATTCAGGCACATTTCCTCTGAAGTATTTTTCCTTCCAGTGAACTAAAAGTGATGAGCACTCTGGGCTCTGCAGTCCCAGTTCTCCTGGGATCACCTTCCCACCCAGCAGCATCGTTTGCTTCAAAGCTGAGTCCTTCTCCTGAACTCAGACAAGATTTCCTCATCTTGATGTTAGCTCTCTTGACAGAGACTATAAAATAAAAGCAGCTGAGGGAAAAAACAATCTGTGGAATATTTAGGTTTATATGAAATGTCTTTTTTTTTTTTCCTTTTTTCTTTTTTTTTTCTTTTTCCCCTTTTTTCCCCTTTTTTCCTTCTTTTTTCTTTTTTTTTTTTTCATTTTTAATTTTTTTTCCTTTTTTCTTTTTCGTTTCCTTTATTTTTTTTATGTTAAACTCTTTAAGAAATGCTTTTGAGGTCTCCTGAAGCAGGAACAAACACAGACCGTGCTGTCTCAATGAGATGCTGAAACACCAAGAGTGTGTGGAACTCCATTTTTCACTTCCCAGATAATTCCCAGAGGCAATAATCTTGGGGTAATTTATTTTTTTTTTATTTTGCTGGGGATCTGGGTTTTACCCAGAGGCTAAAAAAAAAGTAAATATATGTATAAAATGTAGAAGGGGGCTTGAGGAACAAACAGTCAGATGAAGAAAGTCGTGTAGAAACTATGGAAGTGTTCAGGATAGCAGAGTACTGCAAGATGTGTTCAAGAAAGTGGGAGAAACCCCTCCCAAATTTTCTTCTTTGCAAACAACGTTTTAGAAACATTCTGGGTTTTTTTTCCCCACTTTACTCTGGTCAATGAATCAGGAAATCCATGTGAAATTCCTGACTGCCATCTCCAGACTCCACACTGCTCACCACGATCTGTGCACAGCATCCAGACAAGTGAATTTCTAGTATCAGAGGGTTGCCCTGACCAGAAGGAGGTTCATGGACAGGGAAAAGAATGGATTTGGCTTCTCATTATTTTTTTTTAGTTTTATTTTTAAATTTTCATTGCCTCTTTTGGGTCGTGCAATGAGGTTGTCACCCAGGGAAAGGGACATTTCATAGTGGAGCCCCAGGGATGAAGACCAATGGCTGTGTTGGGATCAGTCACAGGGAAAAGCAGGATTATATCCCAGTGTATTTCTGTTTCCTGGCCTGAGACTGTTGAAGAAATTGGGTAATTATTGGCTGTTTGAGCTGAACCCAAAGCAAGACTGAGTTGTTGAACTCCCCATGAGACCCACAGGCTTGAGTTCCCAGGGGACAGGATCTCCATGGAGCCACCAAGGTCCTTGGTGATGCCTCCAGTGTTAACACCTGCACCTGGGCTGTTCAGGGAGACAATTCCCATGTGTAGAAGACACGGGACATGTTCTGTGTCTCATTTTTAATAGTTTGTGTGTGCAGAATGCCAGCTGAGGGCACCAGGTGCAACCCAGTTCTTTAGTGGTGTCCCAGCAGGGGTTGGGTGTCCCACAAAACCTCCTGCTGTGATTTCCAAGCCAGGAAACACCCACCACAGGTTGGTGCTATAAATATTCTGCTCTAGCAGGTGGTGGGACAGACCCCTAGGAAAAAAAACCCACACAAACCCATGCATATGTGGATAAAAATGTCTTAGACCCACAGGAAGCCAGAGGTTGAAGGGGACCTACAGGAAAGGTGAGGTGGGTTTTTTTTTTTTCTGGAGATTGCAGTGACAGGACAAGGGGGGGTGAATTTTAACTGGAAGAGGGGAGATTTAGGGTGGATATTAGGAAAAAATTCTTTCCTGTGAGGGTGGTGAGACCCTGGAACAGGTTGCCCAAGGAAGTTGTGGCTGCCCCATCCCTGGAGGTGTTCAAGGCCAGGTTGGATGGGGCTTGGAGCAACCTGGGCTGGGGGAGTGGTCCCTGACCATGGAAATAGGGATTGGAACTGGAAGAGCTTTAATGTTCCTTCCAACCCAAACCATTCCGTGATTCTATGATGGTTCTGTGAGGTTGAGGACAAACTGCTGTGTAGCTTTGCTGTTCAAAAAGCAAACTTTTCAGCTTTTTCCTTGCAGAAGTGGAATCCTCCATTATAAAAGGACTTGAAATTGAAAGCTGATGTATCAGCAGCAGGGATAAATGTCTCCCAGACTAACTGAACTATTGAGTTTTTTGGCAAAAAACGTTTCTCAGGTTAACCCAACATGGAAAATTCAGCATTAAGTAACTGCCCAAATGCATTTTGGTCTTGTCTGCCTATTTTTTTTCTCCTTCCTCCTTCCCCTTTTCCCCTCAGTTTGCAACCCAGCCACTCAACCAAAACTCCCATCATTCATCCAGCTCCCTACCAGCATTTGCAGGGGGTTTGAAAAGGGTGGAAGCTCTCCCCATTCATCTCAGGAAATCTGGGAGGAAAATCCACGTGTCAGAGCAGACTCAGTCTTCTGCTTCTTGAAGGAAATGTGGAGATGGGGGGGGGGGTTATGTTTTTTAGCTGTGCATATCTGGGTTGCCCACACTCTTTTGTTTCATTAGCACAAGAGGCATTTTTGGAAACTCATCCCACAGAGAGTTGTGGGCAAAGGCAGAGACAGTAGGAAAAGCAAAATAATAGTGTGAAGTCAAAGGGAGCTGCAAACCAGAGTCAGCTGTGGTGAGGAAAGCAATAAAAACATCACTTAGATAAGAACATGTCACTGCAGAGATAATGCTGATCCAGGCAGGAGCTGTAACATCCTGTACAGGGGGATTTGGAACCACAGGAGAAGGTTAGTGGGGTCTGAGTCAAAAGAAGTGATGGATGCTGTCTGAAAAACTTGCCTGTGAAGAGAAAAGGCTTCCCCCAAAGGGACAAAGCTGGCTGAGCTAATGCTGTTAACCCTTTGAGGTTGGCTGGAGGGGTTTGCAGGAGGGGACCTGCAGGGAGGATGCTCTGAGTGAAGCTCTCTGTGGTGCTCACAGTGTGGTTTAAGTGCAAAAGCAAAGACTGTCTGGGTCTCCAGAACTCTCTTCTGTCCCTGATGGCCTCAACCCAGAGGCACCAAGTGACCTGAGACCCCCATGAAGAAAAAAAAATCACTAGAAGTCCAGCAAGATCCTTCAAGGTGTCAGAGCTCACAAAGGGAAAGAGCAGTGACAACCCCAAGGAAGGGCCCTGAGGGACTCATTTTGGGTGGCACCTTTCTGCTGGCTAAAATTAAGGAGCTTGGTTGTAAAGCTGAATCATAGAATCATAGAATCATAGAATGGGCTGGGTTGGAAGGGACCTCAGAGCTCATCAAGTCCAACCCTTGATCCACTCCCCCCGTGGTTCCCAGCCCATGGCACTGAGTGCCACATCCAGGCTCTTTTGAAATATCTCCAGGGATGGAGAATCCACCCCTTCCCTGGGCAGCCCATTCCAATGCCTGAGCACCCTCTCCACAAAGAAATTCTTTCTAATGTCCAACCTAAACCTCCCCTGGCACAACTTGAGACCTCTTGTGCCCTCTTGTCTTGCTGAGAGTTGCCTGGGAAAAGAGCCCAACCCCCCCCTGGCTCCAACCTCCTTTCAGGGAGTTGGAGAGAGTGATGAGGTCTCCCCTGAGCCTCCTCTTCTCCAGCCTCAACACCCCCAGCTCCCTCAGCCCTTCCTCACAGGACTTGTGCTGGATCCCTTCACAGCCTCCTTGCTCTTCTCTGGACCTGCTCCAGCACCTCAATCTCCTTCCTGAGCTGAGGGGCCCAGAACTGGACACAGGACTCAAGCTGTGGCCTCCCCAGGGCTGAGCACAGGGGCAGAATCCCTTCCCTGGACCTGCTGGCCACGCTCTTCCTGAGCCAGCCCAGGATGCCATTGGCCTTCTTGGCCACCTGGGCACACTGCTGCCTCCTCTTCAGCTTCCTGGCAATCCAGACTCCCAGCTCCCTTTCTGCCACTCTGTGCCCAGCCTGGAGCTCCCCATGGGGTTGTTGTGGCCAAAGTGCAGGACCCGGCACTTGGAATGTTGAACCTCATCCCGTTGGGATCAGCCCAACTCTCCAGTCTGTCCAGGTCCCTCTGCAGAGCCCTCCTGCCTTCCAGCTGATCCACACTCCCCCCAGCTTAGTGTCATCTGCAAATTTGCTGAGATACCTTCCCTCTCCCCCTTGCCTCCAGTCTGAAGCTTTTCCTAAATAATTCCTCCTCTGAACTTGCTTCCCTCTCTTGGTGTCAGGATCTTCACTGTGACACAGAGGGAGTAGAGCATGAGGTTATAATGACAGTCATTCTCCTCATCAGACTGAAGAAATGTTATTGTCAGGGCATTCTAATTATTCTATATATTATATATATTCTATAATTACCCTTCTGATTATTTGAGCTCAGTATTGATGCCCTCCCAACAGACAGACATCAAAATGCACGAGAAAGCTGAAAACTGAAGGGGAACTGAAGGGTGAGGTACAACTGATGGAAGCTGCAAGAAATTTCTGAGTAGATACCAGAAAAAGAAATAAATGAAGAAATAAATCACAGTGACAGAAAATGAAACAGGAGGCCAGACACTGTGGGATCTCCACTTGTGGAGATATTAAAAACCCAAGAGAATGTGGCCCCCCAAACACAATCTGAAGATGGATCTGATGTTAAACTTCTGCTTGGAGCAGGGTGTTGGACCAGATGTTCTTTGGAGGTCTTTTCCAACTTAAATTGCTCTGCAGGATTGTCACAATCCTATAATAGGCTTCTTCCAGGTTTCCCACCTGCTCTTGTGACCTCGTGGTTGCCTGGGTTTGGGTCTTCTTGAAGGGGACTTGTTTCCAGTTTGAGATGGAGCAGAGGGGACACCCAAATGTCACTGTGTTGTCTCTGCAAATCCAACAATATGGACACAGGGGGAATGCAAAGCCTCAGAAGCTCTATGGAGGGATGTGTATATATATATTTAAGCTAAAACATGGGAAGTTCCAGCTGAAGCTGAGGAGAAACTTCTTGGCTGTGAGGGTGAGGGAGCCCTGGCCCAGGCTGCCCAGAGAGGTTCTGGAGTCTCCTTCTCTGGAGCCTTTCCAACCCCCCCTGGATGTGTTCTGTGTGCCCTGCCCTGGGGGATCCTGCTGGGACAGGGCTGGCACTGGAGCAGCTCTGGAGGTCCCTTCCAACCCTGAACATTCTCTGATTCTGTGAGATTTTCCTGTCCATGCTCACATACAGATGCACAAATATATTTCTATATATACGTGTGAAGAGAGGAAGATACATGGAAGGAACACATCCAGGACTCTGGAGTTCCTCAGAGGGGAAAGTGTTACAAAGGCCTTGGCCAAGAAGTTTGGCCCTTCTGAGATTTTTAGAAGTCCTTATTTTGCCCCGAGGGACTTCTTTTTTATGCCAGAATGTCTTCACCCAGATATTCCCAGTCCTGTTGCTCCATGTAAGTCTCATTGCAGGTCTTTCTGACCACGGGGTTGATTGCAACATGCTGAAGGGAGAGGGATGGAGAGACAAAAAGAAAACTCCAAGCTGAAGCCATCTCAGCTCACCTCTGCAAAGCAATCAGTATATTTTCCCACCCAATGAAACATTCCAATCTTATCAGCCACAGGTAAATCACATTTTTCCTCATAGAATCAAAGAATGGTTTGCTTTGGAAGGGACCTTAAAGGTCATCCAGTTCCCACTAGACCAGAGTGCTCCAAGCCCCATCCAACCTTCAACACTGCCAGGGATGGGGCAGCCACAGCTTCCTTGGGCAACCAAGACCAGGTCTCACCACCCTCACACCAAAGAATTTCTTCCTCAGATCTCATCTAAATCTCTCCTCTGGCAATTTAGAACTGTTGCTCTTTGTCTTATCAAGCCATTCCCTTGTCAGAAGTCCCTCTTCATCTTCCCTGAGCCCAAGGGATCTCCCTACTTGGTTTAATAACCAGCCACGAATGTCACATGGAAATTTCCAGAGGGCTTCCTTTCCCTCTGAAAAAAATATTCCCTGTGTAAAACACTGGGGCCAGAAATCAGCACCGTGGGGATGTGATGCCCTCTGGTTGCCCAGGGCAAGTTGCTGGGGCAGCTTGTTTAAAGTCACCCACCCTGTGCTTCAGAGAGAGGACATGAAGTTTCTCCACCCCATTTAACATCTCCAGTAGTGTCAAGGGATGATGCAGTCAAAAGTATGGACCCCCTGAACACCTACTTTGCTACCTAACCCATCCCCAACCAGATTTTACCCCTGGCCTTGCCAGGGAACTTTGGGGAAGCACCTGAGATAAAGCAGAGCATTCAGTCCCTGAGGTTTAGTATGGATTTATCAGCATGAAATCAATTTTGGGTCGGTTTCTACTTTTTGTCTGAATGCAAGGAAGGTCTCAGATGAAGATTTGGGAATTGGCCTTTCCCTCAAACCCGTAACAAAAAAAGGGGAGCCACTGGTGGTGATGGGGGGTGAATAAACAAGGCTGGGCTGTGCTAAATCCAAGAGAAGACAAAACCTCCGACCTCCAGCTGTAATTAGCTGAGGGCCTGGGGGAAAGCTGTATTTTCAGTCTGTCTAATGCAGCATTCCAGATGTTTAACTTTTTATGTCTTCACAGAAACCTAAGACCCCATTCCCAAACCCCCCTCTGGATGCTTTTGTCCAGGGAAATGATTCAGAAGGCAACCAAGAGGTATTTGCCTCACTGTGCAGATGAGGACTCAGTGGCATCAGGCCGGCAGATAGGAGCTGACCAGAAAAATGTGCACAATAATAAACAAAAATAATTGTGTTGGAACAGATGGATCCCTCTGGGTTAGCCTCGTGTCTTCTTTTCTTTCAGCTTTTTCCTGCCAGACACTCCCCCAAAATAACTCTCACTCCCCTTCAGCTGGCTTTGCTGGTTCTTGTGAGTTTATTGCAGGTTTCCCAAGAGCTGGCATTTTCCTCCCAGGACTCCACTGCTGAAGTCCTGTGGTTACCAAAGCAGCCAGCTTTCTTTCAAAACCAAAATTAAATTTCCAGTCCTCGTGGCTGGGGAGAAAAACTAAACACGTCTCGAGCCGAACCTGAAGTCAAATATAATATGATCTTTTTCTTCCCAACAGCAAAATAGGAGATCATGTTTTATAGACTCGGCTCTGGGTTGTTGCTCCAAAGCAGTTATCAAGAACACAGCCAGGCTGGTAAATTTTTAAGCTCAGTCTGATGAATTTCTGAGTGATTTTATACAACAAGGTCACCTACAGAAACCCTGAAGCTCCTTTAGATTCCGTGCTTCAGTGTCCCCTTTCCCAGATTTCCCTTCTGCACTTCCAGGGCACGATTCACAGCAGTACAAATGTTGCTCTGTAAGTAACCAAGAACAGCAGAACCTTCCATTAAAAAAGTTTTTACAGTGGAGATAAAAATCAGGGGAATATGGACAGCATCAGGGTCTGGCTGTGCCACTATGTGATGCTGGAAGAAGAATTAATTAAAAAGTCAATTAATAATAAAATACCAGCTGCTGGCTTATTAGTAATGAAAAATAATGTGCTGATTATTTCTCTATACACCCCCAAACCCATGCAGACCAGGCAGCTGTGTAACTGCCTTTGCTGGGTCATTCAGCAGAGGGAGGAGAAGGTCTGGGACTTTTTTTAGGGAGGGTTCAAAGTGGAGCTTGTGGCAAAAGCCATCGACACAGGGGAACACATGGGAGACCTGTACCTACCCCTCCAAGTACTAAAGCTGCAAGAATCACAGAATCAGAGAATCATGAAGACTGTAAAAGACCTTCAAGATCATTGAGTCCAACCATAATCCATCTATCATAGCAACTAAACCATCTCCTGAAGCACCACATCTGAACACTTCTTTGGACACCTCCAGAGATGGTGACTCCACCACCTTCATGGGCAGCCCATCCTAATGCCTCACCACTCTTCCAGTAAAGAATTTTTTCCTAAAATCTAATCTAAACCTTCCCTGGCACAACTTAAGCCCATATCCTAAATCCATTTCACAGAACTGTCATGGCTAGAAAAGACCTCTAAGACCAACCATCATTATGAAGGTGCAGACTGAAAGCAAAAGGTGGTGGAATTTCAGACTATGCCTTGTCCAGCTGCACCTCTGGGAGGTAAATGGAGGAAAAACAAGGAGGAAAAAAAAAAAGGAAAACTTCTCTGAGGGCTACAAATAGAGATTTTGAACCTCTGAGCTCCAGGTACCTCCTGGGAGTGCCTTTGCTTGCTCAGCCTCCAGGTGGAACCTGAGCCTTTGGGATCTTCCTTTCTGGGCATCAGAAGAGCTCTGGGGCAGGGAGGCACCTCTTCCATATTGCAAAATGGGAGAAAGATCCTTAAGAACCTGATGACTGTAGTAAAAAAAAAAAAAAAGAAGAATAAAAACCCCCCAAAAAACGGGGGAGAAGGTTTTCAGTTTTTACCACAGTTACATTCTCCAGCAAGGATCTTGCTTGATGGCACAAAATTTTTGCAGTTTAGATCTTCTCCTTCTTTTCCTGCACCATATCCTGGCTGTGGTAACCCAAGCACCTCCCTACCAACTGAAGTTGGGATGTGTCTGTGCTAATCAACATCATCCCCTGGAGCTCAGTACCATTTCTGCTGATTTTACTTGCGTGCAGGGCCTGGCCCCGCCGTTGTGTGTGATTTAAACAAGATGTTCCTCAGGCTTAGGCATAAGTGAATAAATGATACTTGACATTCTGGGGGAGCTCATATTCACTAAAAAACATTTCTTGTTCCAGCAGACTCACCCTGGTGGTTTGGTCACTTAGTTCCTCTTCATGCTTTCTCCTGCTCCCTTTATCTCATTTTGGTACTATGATGTTTCCAGGACTTTCATGTTCTGTGATTTTACTTCACAATGGGAGTTAAATCTTTCTTGGTCCCATCTCAGGTTCTTTCTGCTCTTTCTCTGCAGATATTTTCTTCTAACCAACATCTGAGTGTGTCTGCAGTTGCCTTCTGTTAGGTAGGAACCAAGCTCTGAGGAAGAGTTGGGTTTGCATTGGGTTGGTGATACTTCTCCCATTGAGACATCTCCCCCTTCTTTCTAGTTGATCAGTGCTTTGTGTTTCTTCATTATTGGGGTTTCTTTCATGTTCTGGGACCCCAGTGCCTCATGGGAATCATTAATATTCACTGCTGACTGCTCAGATCTAGATTACAAGCTCATGGTATGGGAGGGAGGCCAGAGGACTGGCTTGGACTTGTCCTGTCTGGAACTGTCATGGGTGAAAAATAATTCCTCCAGTTGGGTAGGGATGGTTTCCCAGCTACAGCCCAACTCCTGGGGTCTCCTCCAGTAAAGAATCTCGTGTGCCAGATGAGCTTTTTATGAGCTGCATGAAAAGGCCAGTTCAGACCAGTGGAGGTATCATCACTTTAGAGATTGGCTTTGTATCCAGAATGCTGCCACGGCTCCTCCAAAAAAAAAAAAAAAGGTTCATCATAGCATGAAGCCTGGTTTGCTCAGCTTTTGATGAGCTAAGAAGTCCTCCAGCGTTGCTTATTCCTTCAGGAGTGCAGAAACACCAGGGGAGACTTGGAAGGAGACAGATGCCTTGCAAAATCAAGCTTGAAATTAAAGGTTGGAAGAGACCTTCCATTTAATTCCTTCTCAAACCAGCAGGATCTGGGCATTGAGCAGGAATGAGCAGCCTTTAAAAAATCTGAGTTATAGGTTCCTGCTTGACAGTGGTGATTTCAGTCCATTGCAATCTCCCAAGCAGGCCATAAAATGCATTCAACAAGTATTACACGAGCTCTTTAGATGCTGGGGCTGAGAGCTGCTCTCCCAGGAGACTCTTTGAGTGGCCTTTTTGGCTCAGATCCTACTCCATAGGTGGCCCCCACTTCCCACTCTGTGAATCCCTCCTCCCTCACCACGGAACAGCTTGAAACAGGGGTTATAGTACACCTGCTGCTCCAGATAAATCCTTCTCTACAGCTTCATCCAATGCTCCTCCTACAGAAAATTTACACAGTCCTGCATATAAAAACCAGCTGTGAGCACTCTGGCAGCTATCAGTCCTTCTCATCTCCAAAGGGCTGTTGCTTCCAAACAGACATAGTTTGGATTCGATTGATTTTTATTTTTTATTTTTTTTTTTCTTGCTCAAAGTTTGGCTGCTGAGATGTCCTCTCTTTTCCAGGGGCAGCCGAAGGAAGGTTAATCTTGGTGGTGCTCAGCAGAGCAGAGAGGAATGGAAAATTCTTTGCAGAGTTTTTGTTCTTCGAGAGAGAAGAAGAGATCTGGAACTGCCAACTGCTCAGCCAGCAGCAAACTGAGACTTCTGCTTCTCCTGGAGGGAAAAATACTTTTATTTTTATGCCCATCCTTGTCTATTTCTCTTTGATGCAGTACCACGACTTCCTTTTCCAGGTTCAATTTGGTTGCATCTCAGGGTATTTAGATCTAATCTATCACAGGAATAAATTTCTCAGGGGAATGGGAGATGCTCCATCCCTGGAAACATTCAAGGTTAAGTTGGACAGGGCTCTGAGCAACCTGCTCAGGTTGAAGATGTCCCAGCTCACTGCCAGGGACAAGCTGACCTTGAAAGGTCCCTTCCAACCCCAAAATTCTATGATCCTGTGATAACCTGACCCTGGTTGGGTTGAACTGTTGGTTCAAAGTACAGAAAGGAGTTGAAGGAGAGAAAACATCTTTACAGTGAGACTTCTGGGGTGGGCATGGAATGGCAGTGAGAACTTAGGTGCTCACTGGCAAAGGGTTACATTTGGGTGGTTCAGCCCAATTCACCTTTTTTCTACCAGTTTTCTGTACCACCAGTCTTCTGCAGGAAAACTTCCCCCTGTGCTGGTTATTTTCCTTTTTGCTTCATGGACAAAACCATTCTGCTTCATTAGACATCCTGCATATCACCAACATAGGAGATGCCAAAATCTGCCCTTGCTTCACCTGTACCCAAAAATTGTCCAGCACAGTGAAGCTGTGACCTAAGCTACCCCAGAAACCCGTGGGATGGTGCCTAAAGTCCCACTTGATCTGATTGGGGGTGTCTGGGAAGAAAATGGGTGCTGTGGAACCAGGAATGCAAGATGGGGACAGTTGGCATCAAGAGGTTTATCCCATAATTTGGTTGTAGAGTATGGAAGGGCCTTGATCTCATGTAGGGCTGTAGGAAGCAAGAATTGCCACTAATCTGGGCCTTCTGCATAACAAAACTTAAAAGACTTAAGGATTAAATTTTAAAAAGCTCAAACGAGTGTAGATTTAGGTTAGATATTAAGAAAAAACTCTTCACCATGAGGGTAGTAAGACACTGGAAGAGGTTGCCCAGGGTGGTTGTTGATGCCCCATCCCTGGAAATGTTGAAGGTCAGGTTGGATGGGACTTGAACAACCTGATCTGGTGGGAGGTGTCTCTGTCCCCCTTGAAGGAGGATTGGATCTTGATGATCCAAACCATTCTATGATTCTAACTTGAGTGCTCAGTTAAGGATCCTGAGTCCAGTTCATTTGGGAATGACTCCTGGAGAGGGGAAAGGCCACAAAGAGTACATGAAAATGGGCAGCCCAGGCAGTGGGGATGAGATTGGCAGAGGTCTCCTAGCAGTTTGCTTTTACCATATTTCATACCCTAGAGGAGCAGCATCTGCTGGTGCCCTGTTACACACTCTGTGAGGGCAGCACTTTAGGGAACCAGCCTGAATTTTTTGTGCCATCACAGAGCTATGAAGGGAAGGAAGGTGACCCCTGTGACACTGACACCCTGACTGTATCAGGTGGCATGAAAGCATCCTTCAAAATAGCCACTGCTCCCACATTAGGAGAAGAACAGAGCTAGAAGGCAGAGTGCTTTGGGACTAGGAGGAGGGAAAAGGCTGATTTGTCCAATTTGCCTTTTGCTTTATTTTTCCTACTCTAATTTTCTGCTGCATTCTCCAGTTGGTGTTCAGAGCCGTGGCCAGAGAGATGCCATGCACTATTTTACTCCAGTGAAAGCTAAAATTTAGGGTAACTGGGCTGATTAGGGGTCTGGAGAACAAGTCTTACAAGGAGAGGCTGAAGGAGCTGGGGATGTTCAGCCCGGAGAAGAGGAGGTTCAGGGGAGACCTTGTCCTCTACAATCCTTTGAAGGAGGTTGTAGTGATGATGGTGTTGGCCTCTTCTCCCCTGTGACTGTAACAGGACAAGAGGTAATGGGTTCAAGTTGTGCCAGTGGAGGTTCAGATTGGCTGTTAGGAAAAATTCTCCACTGAAGAAGTGGTGAAGCATTGGAAAAGGGAGTGGTGGAGTCATCATCTCCGGAGGTATTAAAAATGGGTGGATGTGGCATTCTGAGAGATGATTTAGTGGTCAAGATGGTGTAGGACTGATGGTTGAACTTGATGGTCTTGAAGGTCCTTTCCAACCATGATAAAACCAGAAAGCTAATGCTTTAAATGATGTGGGAAGCACTCAGTCTAAACTCAAGATGAGGTGAAGGCTCAGACTTACTGAACTTGATCATGGAAACAACAGTTACCTGTGTGGTTGGTTATTTACACACTTGTATTGAGTTTGAAGTCATTCACCTGCTGCTTCTGGAGAACTGAGGCCAGGACACCTGCAGGGTGCTCTGTCATAGTTACCCTATAAAATCCCAGACTGGTTTGTGTTGGAAAGCCCAGTTCCAACCCCCCTGCCATGGTCAGGGACCCCTTCCCCAGCCCAGGGGGCTCCAAGCCCCATCCAACCTTCAACACTGCCAGGGATGGGGCAGCCACAGCTTCCTTGGGCAACCTGGGCACCCAGGGGCTCAGCACCCTCAAATTAAAGAATTCCTTCCCCATCTCCAACCTCAATCTCCCCTTTCTCTCCAAAAGTTTTAACCCATTTCCCTTGTCCTCTCCCTACCCCCTGTGTCAGAACCCTGGTTCTGCTTGGATTGCACCCAAACCTTGCTCTGGGTGTGTGCAGCTACACCTGGTCAGATGGATCTCACCCTTGGCTGTCCCACCTCAACCTCCCAGGAGCTGGGAAAGGAGGGGAAGGTTTGAAGGAACATTCCCAAACCCTCCTGCACCATCCCTGGGAGAGGAATCCCAGAATCCCAGAGAGGTTTGGGTTGGAAGGGACCTTAAATCCCCCCCAGTGCCCCCCCTGCCATGGTCAGGGACCCCTCCCCCAGCCCAGGGGGCTCCAAGCCCCATCCAACCTTCAACACTGCCAGGGATGGGGCAGCCACAGCTTCCTTGGGCAACCTGGGCACCCAGGGGCTCAGCACCCTCACCCCAAACAATTTCTCCTTAGGGACTCATCTCAATCTATCTGTCCTGTTCCCATCAAGTCAGCAAGTCTGGCTGAGGACAAAGATTTGGGCTCTGCCTGGCCTATCTCTAGGATGCTCCAGAGTTGAGATTTGAATCTGTGGGTGAAGCTTTCTTGCATGTGAACAATGGGAATGGGACAGGGATCAGACCTATTCCTGCGTCTCACCATCAGAGACACCCTTCTGGATCAGCTTGAGGAGCTCTGTAAGGATGAACACCTTCTGCAGTGGGATTTTCCTCTCACCTGGATGTGATCTGATCCTGATTCTGAAGTCAGTGAGTGGAGAAGCTTTGGAGCTGAACCATGAGAAGGTTTTCAGCCTTTGACTTAGGATGTCAAGAAGCATGGATGGGAGCTGACCAGGTGTGTTCCTGGTGCTCCTCAAAGCCACAGAATTCCCTGGGTATTTAAGCCACCTTGTCTAAGGTCTTCCCAAAGGGTTTCTAGAGACATCCCTCACAACCACTTTTCTGTCTCCTTAACAAACTGGTGGAGCTCACGGAACTTCATGCACCCAGAGGAATTCCCAGCCCACGTCCTTCAGGTGCCCCTGAGGGATTTTTGAGGCCCTGAGATCTATAGGCAGGAAAAGACACCGAAGAGATGTTTCATGAGAATCAAGAAAGGTTTCTTTTTATTTGAATTCCCTTTTACATACACCTGTGGTTTGTTGTTTTCCGCTCGTTACTTTGGTCCATACAGAAAGCAGAAGTGGAGGAATGTAAACCAAATGCCTGCCTGACCAAACACACAAGGCAACGTCCTCATAACACATCAAAGAAATCACAGTTTTGTCCTTCTTTTTTTTTTATTTTTTTTTTTTTTTTGCTTTGTTTTTTTTTTTTCCTTTTCTTTTCAGTTTTGTCCCCTTTCCAAAGTGAAATAAGGTCTTAAAAACCACTTCAGTGAAAGCGCTCATGGTGGAGGGGGAAGAACAAGCCCCAGCTCCTTTGCCTCCTGCTCAGACTAGGAAAAAAAACCCAGGAGCCAATATCCTGAACACAGAGGCCCTGGGACAGAGCTTGGTTGTCTGCTGGGAATGGCTGAGTCATTTTTCTAAGGCCCAGACCCTCTGACTTCTGGTGACCCCCATGGTTGGATCACCCTGAAGCTGTTGAGATGAAGTCATGAGTTTTAGCAGCTGCTCTGTCTCCTTTTGCTGATGCAGATGGCAAGAGGTTGATGTGGCACTTCTGAACACAAGGGTGGGCTGAGGAAATGGGGTTGGGAGATGATGCTTGGCTGTGCCTGTCCTCCCTCTTCTGCCACCAATTGGCTTTTTTCTCCCACCAGCTCCACCTCATACAACCTGCTCTTTAAAATGTGTCACCTCTAACAACAAATGGCTTCTTGCTCATCATTCCCTGTGGCCCTCAAGGAAGAATGATGAATTTAGACAGAGGAAAAAGAAAAGGGAAAAGCTTGGCCTTTCAAGAACCATCCAGCTCTATATTTAAGAGGACTCATGCCTGTCAGAATGCTCTGCCTTAAATAAATATTACACCCTGACTTCTTGTGACCCCCATGGTTGGATCACCCTGAAGATGTTGTTGAGATGAAGCCATGAGTTTTAGCAGCTGCTCTGTCTCTTTTTGCTGATGCAGATGGGAAGAGGTTGATGTGGCACTTCTGAACACAAGGGTGGGCTGAGGAAAGGGGTTTGGGTGATGATGTTGGCTGTGCCTGTCCTCCCTCTTCAGTTGCCTTTCCTCTCCCTCCAGCTCCACCTCATACAACCTGCCCTTTTTAAAATGTGTCACCTCTAACAACAAATGGCTTCTTGCTCATCCTTCCCTGTGGTCCTCAAGGTAGAATGATGAATTTAGACAGAGGAAAAAGAAAAGGTAAAAGCTTGGCCTTTCAAGAACCATCCAGCTCTATATTTAAGAGGACTCATGCCTGTCAGAATGCTCTGCCTTAAATAAATATTACACCCTGACCTCTGGTGACCCCCATGGTTGGATCACCCTGAAGCTGTTCTTGAGATGAAGCCATGAGTTTTAGCAGCTGCTCTGTCTCTTTTTGCTGATGCAGATGGCAAGAGGTTGATGTGGCACTTCTGAACACAAGGATGGGCTGAGGAAAGGGGTTTGGGTGATGATGTTGGCTGTGCCTGTCCTCCCTCTTCAGTTGCCTTTCCTCTCCCTCCAGCTCCACCTCATACAACCTGCCCTTTTTAAAATGTGTCACCTCTAACAACAAATGGCTTCTTGCTCATCCTTCCCTGTGGCCCTCAAGGAAGAATGATGAATTTAGACAGAGGAAAAAGAAAAGGGAAAAGCTTGGCCTTTCAAGAAGCATCCAGCTCTATATTTAAGAGGACTCATGCCTGTCAGAATGCTCTGCCTTAAATAAATATTATTTTCTGGGTGAAGTCATCGCTTCCTCTTTCTCCTTTGGGTACCTGAGGTCTGCCTGTTGGGAGGACACCATTTAAGCTTGTTCTGAGCAGTTTCTCAAGTGGATATTGAATCTCTATTTCAGAGCATCCAGGCCCAGGCATTTTAGAAACCCAGTGCACATTAATCTCATCTATCTCAAACATTTTAATCCCTTGCTTTTTTCGAGCCATCTATCTACCACATCCTAAATTTCCACGTGTGGAAGCTGGCACCAATCTGAAAGCCCTGATTTTGTCACTTGTGAAGTGTTCCAAGAGAAAAAAAACCCCTCAGACCATCTTCTACCTCTGTAGAAGAGGCCAGAAGTCCTGTGGAAGTCCTGCCAAATGTTGATGTTATCTTGAAGCTACTGTGGGACCAGCTTAAACCTGGAAGGCAGGATGAAAACTTGGAGGAGTTGAGTTCACAAGCAAATGGGACAGAAGAGAAGGAAGGGGGGGCAGAGCAAAATCCCTGCCAGCTGAAACAGCTGAGTGTGGCTCAGGAACAGATAAAATGGGATTGCTTTATGTGACAGCTGATGCTTTGGGTGTCCTTTGCTCTAATCCCAAAAGCAAGCCTGGTTTTTAACTCTCAATGGAGTATTTCTCTAGCTAGAGTTGGAAGCTCTATTTTAAATCCATTATGCAAATTGCACAGGAGTCCTCAGCTGTGGTCTAGATTCAGATCTGCTTTGCCTTGGCATTAAACCAAGTTAACTCAATTAACTTTGGCAAAAATGCTCCTGCCTTCTGCCAACGAATAGAAAATCAACATCAGGTCTTTTCCTAACTGTCCTGCCCCAGAGACCAGCTTTGAATGACTCTGTCTGCTTCTTACAGCAATTCTGTCCACCACAGAACTCTCTCTGCTCAGGAGAAGCCACCAGATGCTGAGCAGGAACCATCAGAAGAATCATCAGAACCTGATGAAATAAATAAAAGATAACTTATAATTCCTATTCTATTATTTAGAACCCCTTTAAAGTGGGGCTTTAAGAGAATGAGGCTTTTTCTTGATCTTTGTGCCCTTTTCTTATAAATTCATGTAGAAAAAAAAGACTATTTTGACCTTCCACTTTTCAGGGGGTCCTGACTACAGGGCTGTGTGGCTGCCGTGAGAAACTCCTGTTCCCATCCTGATGCTCTGCTTTGAGTTTGGAAACTGAGACCTGAGATTGGCTTCTACCCACTAAAAAAACAAATAAACAAACAAAAAACCCCCCAACCAACCAAAAAAAACCACCCTACCAACAAAATCCCAGAATCTGTATCCAATTAGAATGGAACATGAAACAAACGAAGATCTTTAAATAAGGTTTTGGGGTTGTTTTGTAGAACCAGTTTGAAAAAAGGAATTGAGTGTAGAGAAGGAGTCCAACCAACCTGAATTTGAGATCAATATAAAGGTCAACAACTCTGCTGATGTCCTTTTTGTGGTCTTGCCTACTCACTAGGGACAAGCAGCCTTGAAGATCTTAAGTGGTTACTGGTCCACCACCCAGCCTCATGCTACAGATGATGTAGGTACATGGGAGTCTGCTAAAACTGATAAAATATCACACCTCAGAGCCAGCTTCAGCTGCTGGGCTCTCAGTAGGAGATACCTGCTCCAAAATCTCCTAAACCACCTACAGAACAAAGAGCAGGCAATGAAGATGTCTCTTAGCACCCTAATGAGGGCAGCATTTTGCCTATTGCAAGTCTTGATATGGAGTCAGCAAATTAATTTGGGGTTAAGCATCAAATGAAGCTCAGGAGCAGCACTGCAGTTTCAGCTCTAGGTTGCTCAATATCTCTGAGATTTAAATAACCAGTAGCTGATCACAGGCCAGGGTGGGTTCCAAGTTGCATGTCCATGCATCCATCTCCATCCTAACTCATTCTCCGTGGTCTGTGGCTTAGGGACAGGCCAAGGAGCACATGGAAACATGAAGGAGATCAGATTAGACCAAGGAGCACATGGAAACATGAAGGAGGTCAGATTAGACCAAGGAGCACATGGAAACATGAAGGAGATCAGATTTCTGGCTCAAAATTTTTGGCCAGAAAAAATAAAAAAGAAAAAAAAAAAGAAATGCCAACCTATACATTTTTTTCTTTTCTGTCTTTTTCTTGGGTAAAAGCAAATTCAATCCACATTTCCCAGGTGGTTCTTTTGAGAATCATGGTGATTTAGGATTCTTCAGTTAATCACCTGTCTTTGCAACACCTCATCTCTGCTGCCTTTTTCTCTGTCACCTTTAGCTAAGAACTAGACTCGAGTTCTTAATTTTATGAGAGGCCACAAAACCAGTTTGGGCTGAACAGGATGAGCCAAATAATTTTTTATACGTTTTTATACAGATGGCAAGTTTTACTGCCTCAAAACAAAAGGTTCCTTTGGGCCAACAGCATTTGCTGTCTGTCAGGTTCAGCTTTTCACTTCCATGGCCAAAATCAGGAGAGCTGCCTTCCAATGAGCATCCACAGAGATGGACATGGTCTTTATTTTACTTACAAGGTTTATGAACCACGATGTTTTCCAGGGAAATCCAGACAGCCATGCCCAATCATGAAGGAAATTTATTTATAGGCTTTTCCACAACCTTATTTCCTTTACAATTTAATATTTTTCCTCATTTCAAGACACCCTAGAGGAATGAGATATAAAATTTATTCTGTCTGGAGAATCACACAGGATTCTTGAAAAACTCTGGAGCTGGCCAGGGGTATCACTGAGATCATATCATATATGTCCTTTGTTTACTTGGCAGAACGTGGTGGCCCATCAGCAATAGCAGTGAAAATAATAATAACCATTAAAAAAAAAAAAAAAAAAAGTGCAGTGGTGGAGTCCCCACTTCAGGAAGGATTTTGAAGCTGTTTAGATGTGGTGCTGAGGGCCATGGGGTAGTGGTGGCTTTGGCAGTGCTGGGTTAACATTTGGACTCCATGATCTCAAAGGTCTTTTCCAACCCAAACAATTCTATTATTCCCTGAAAAAAGCAGATTTTCCTGGACATGCCTGAGGGTGCAACCTCATCTCTTTTCTGTCAAGTCCCAGCAGCAGGCAAGTGGCATGGAGAAGACCTGGGTTAACATGTCCATGGCCTTAAAACAGAATTTCCTCACTTGCTGAGCAATTTCCAACTTGCAGCCAGCAGTGCAATGCCCCTTGGTGACACAGGATACAAGGCTGAGGAGCTGCTACACCTCAAGTTTGAAAAATACTGCCCCAGATATTATTTTGTTTTTCCATTTTGCTTCCTGTTACAGCTAAAATGCCCTAAAACTCAGATAAAGCCAGAAAAAGAGGTTATGAACCACATGACTGCTGCAGAACTTTCCATGATGGGGAAAAACTCACGGGACCAAGGGGTGGAAAAACCCCACAAACACCAATAAGAACCAAAGTTGCCCTTGAAGAGGCTTCATGGGTTCATACAACCTCTCCCCTAAAGGTTCTATAACCTCTAGAGGTTTAAGAAACTCCTAAAGTTCTGCCTAAAGTTCATGTATTTCTGTCTCAGGTGACAGAATCCTTGGCCACATGGAGAGGTTCAGATGAGTTAAGGGATGTGCTGGTCACTCCACTTTTCATCAGTAATTCTGCTTGAAGCTTTCAAGATGGAAGATATGCAGAAAAATATGACAAATGACATATGCCAGTGGCAAAGCAAGAGAACCCAACCTGTAACTGAAGGTTCTAAACTTTCTGAAACCTTGGAATCTGAAATTTAACAACTCCTAAGCCAGGCCTTGAGTTGGTCAAAATAATAAAGAGGAATAAAACTTGGAGGTCTTCCCCCTTGATGTATTTTCATGGCTTAAAAAGTGGAAAATTCATACCAGCACTGTGGGTGTTCAACAATTTCCAGCCAGTTGCCCATAAACAGATAAATGAAACCAATCCCTGGCTTGGTTTGGGAGAACTGTTTTGTGTCTAATATTTATCAGACAAGAAGAAGCAGAGTCGAGGGATGGAGGGGAGTAGGACAAGACATGATCTCATCTGAATCAAGCCCAAGCAGTACATAGGTGTAAAAACTCTTCTCTGAGCACATCCAGGCAAAGCAGGAGTGACAAAGCTGCTGCCCAAAATCATCTGTAAGAAACAGGAGGCAGAGGAACATCCAGAAGCTCCAGAAAAGAGGTAGAACAAGTAGAAAGGGTTTAACTAGAAGAAGACTGAGCTGCTGTGGGTGGGAGTAGAAGAGGTGCTGAGGAACCTGCCAGAGGGTGAGATTCTCTGCTGGCACCCAACATCCCAGTGCTGCTGGAGAAGGGGACACCCATCCCAAAGGTGACCAAGGAGATTCCTCCCCATGCCAGCTGAAATATCAGAGCTTTAGAGAAGTGAGAGGGTCTGTAGGAGTCCTGGGTGTTGCCAGCTTCTTCATGGGATGGGAAGAGATGCAAAGCTGACACCGTGGAGGAAGGAAAAGTAGAAAAATACAAGTGGCCAACTCCTTTGGACCTTTGCCTCCTGCTGGAAGAGGACTTGAGAAATTGTCTTTGCCCATGTGTTTGCTGCACCCCAACTCCAAAGCAATCTGTCCTCTGGACCTGGAGCAGGATGGGTCCTGCCTGTGGGGTTTGCAGTGGTCACCAGGTGAAGGCAGGGCAAATCCCAAACACATATTGGGGTTACTTCTCCATTTCTGGACATCACATGGCTGAGCCCTTCCTTACCAAAATCAGTGGAGGAGGAGGAGATCTTTGGATCTCTTGATGTTTAGGACAAGAGGCAATGGGCTCAAGTTGCACCAGGGGAGGTCCAGATTAGATATTAGGAAAAAAATTCTTCACTGAAGGGGTTTTGAAACATTGGAACAGGTTGACCAGGGAGGTGGTGGAGTCAGCATCCCTGGAGGTATTAAAAAAATGGGTCAATGTGGTGCTTTGGGAGATGATTTAGTGGTTAAAGTGGTGTAGAACTGATGGTTGAACTCAACGATCCTAAAGGTCCTTTCCAACCATGATGATTTTATGATTCTATGATATCTAAACCATGGCCTAAGGATTTTTGGGCAGCCCAGGAAAGGCAGGAACAGGCTTGGACCAAGATGAAGTTTGCTGTGTCTCAAAGGCAGCATTATTCCCCACTTTTGTTATCAGCATTTTCCCACTTTTGATCCAGGCACATGAACCCCCTGCAATAAAATTTCTGTTACATCTGATTCGAAATGGAAAGGATTAAGAAAATATTTCTCCCCCTATACAACCTTGTTCATGTCATTTCCAGGTAGGTTTAGCAACAGTTTTCAGGCTTTTAGTTTAAACCACCCAGTGCTGAATGCATTTCAGCAAGGCTGCAGTTTATGAGGGGTGCTGCATTTGTTGAAAAATTATTTTATGGCTTTTGCTGACTCCTTGAACTTTGCTAAGTGCTTGTCAAACATGTTATTAATCTGGAGTTCTCAGTAACAAAAGACAAATCGTGAGTCACTGGTGGGGGTTTTTTTGGTCTCTCTCTCTCTTTTTTTTTTTTTTTTTGGTTTGTTCCAGCAGTGAAATGATACTAAGAAATTTATTTGAGTGAGAAAATCAGGAGGGGCATTGCAGCATCTCCTTGGCAGGATTTAAGCCCAGGCTGGGGCCAGTATGTTCAATGTTCTTCTCTCCCATTGGAGGTTCAGCCACGTGGGATGCTAAATAGTGCAGCTGTAGACACTCTGAATGTTGACTCTTACTAACTTCTGCCCACTTTGATTTCCTCCAGAAGCCATCCCAGCAGCTGTGAGGAAAAAAAAAAAGCCAGCAGTGAGCAGATTTCTGCAGAGCTGGTTGGCTCTCCGTGCCAAACTTTCACTGGAGCTGACTTCTTGTGCAAGATCACTCCTCCAGAATCCTATTGTTAGTGTTGCTACATGAATAACAACAACAACAGCATGAGACAGCATGAAAAAAAAAAAAAAAAAAAGATTATTCCTTGGGAAACTGATATTTCCAAAGCTGCCATTTGGAGGTAAATTGTTATGGTGAGTTTTGATGGGTTCTAACGACACACGCACACACAAAAAAAAGAAAAAAAAAAACCAAACAAAAACCACCACCACAAGTATTCAGGTTGCCCAGAGAAGTTGTGGATGACCCTTTCCTGGCAGTGTTGAAGGTTCGATGGGGCTTGGAGAAACCTGGGCTGGGAGAGGTGTCCCTGATCATGGCAGGGGGGTGGAACTGGATGAGCTTGAAGGTCCCCTCCATCCTAAACCAGTCTGGAATTTTGTGAAATAAATACAGGGTATGAAAGAGCTTCTCATGTGTGTCTGCAGCTGATGTTTTACTGTCTGACAGAGGAAGGGCTCTGAGCCACCAGAACCTTACCAGGACTGATTTCAAAACTCAAATACATGGAGGAGAGAAGGTTTTTTCCCTTGACTCCACTGGGCTTTGGAATTTGGGAAGTTCTTTAAAGAAGGCACAGGACAAAGAGTTAAGATCCCAACTGTTCTGCCTGAGGTCCTTCTGAGTTTTGGGAAAGTTAGTCCTTAGGTTTCCATCATAAGAGCAGAGTATTACAGTGACTGGATGCATCTCAGAAGTGATGGCTGATGGAACTCTAAAGGATCAGGGTACAGAGAAGATTAACCCCTTGGCCCCACCTGCATCCTAAAGGACTTCTGCAAACTTGCTTGGTGTCTCTTTCCTATTCCATTTTGAGCTCAAAATGCTTCAGGTGCCAGAAACTTGCCAAGAAGGAAAGAAAGAAGAAAAATAAGCTCCATGAGGAGCTGACTCTTGGGTTGTAGCAAAGGAACAGTGATGCTCCATGGGACAAGGAGAGGGTCAGCCTGAGCCTTTCAACTTCTGTAATAAGGAGTTGGGTCACTGCTCCTAATTTTCCACTTCTGGGAAATTCTGAATGTGCATGGAAACTGGCAGAGACCCTTCACTGGGTGCTGAGCTCCCCTGGACAGTAACCTGTTGGCCAACAATGATGGGACCTCTCTGTCACTGCTGGAGACTTGAGGTGTATCAAAAAATGGGCTTTTGGCAGGCCTTGCAAAAACCACCTGAAAAAAAAAAAAAAACACCTTGCAAAAATTTGCAAAAACCACCATGGAAAACTCTTCACAGTGAGAAAATCTCCCTGCTTTCTCTCTCCTGTAGGAAGGAGACATCTCTTTCTCTTCTTCCCTTTGGAGGCACCATGATAATATTTCCTCACCTGAGCATCTCTGGGCAAACTCAATGATTTAGGCTGAATTTACTCTCATTTGCACCATCTAAAAGCCTCTCCTGGGTCTGCAGGACCAAACCACAAAGAAGAGGAAAGTCCAGAAGATCTTCTGACCATCCACAAACAAACCCTGGGGCTTTTATCTAGGAGATTTTGCCTTCAGATGTCAAGAAGGAAGGTTTGGCTGTGCTCCTGGGTGATAGAGGCAGAATGCTGAAGGAGTCATCCTCCTCAGGAAGGTTTGAATGAATGAAGAGCAGGAAATTCAGAGAGGAGAAGGAGAAGCGATTTAAAGGTTTAAAAAAACGACTGAAGCCGCTTTCTGGGAGCAACCACAAAAAAAGGAAAAGCTGAGTTAGCTCCCCTCTGAACTGGTTTGAGCCACATGCATGCACAGGCACACAAACCCAAGATCTGCAAATCCCCAGCCCTGCCTCAACCCTCTCGGTGCCTCAACCCTCTCCACCGCTGCATCTGGAAGAACAAAGACGTCACACGTTTCGATAACCACATTTTCCATCCTAAAATTGCACTGGTTTCTGGCTTGCTCCTGGACTGGAGCTCAGGTCAGGAGAAATCAGAGAGTTTTCTGCCTGCATCCAACAACCGTGAGCTGTTAACCCTGCCCACCCCAGAGGAACATTTTGCCCGAGGTGTAAGGTTGCCCAACATGCAACTGGGTGTCTCGGGATGTCCATGCTGAGCACGACCTGGCAGCTCTGACCCCCACCAAGGGGTTTTGCTCAGTGTTGTGTGTGTGACCAGGCAGATTTTATAGGGAAAGAGCAAACCAAACTGAAGATGTCGATGCCTTGGGTGGCTCCTTGCAAGGAGATGACCCTGTGCTCTCCACACAAGATTCTTGTTTCACAGGGTGAGACTCCCATCCTCCTTGGTTGCCCTCCAGGAGGTCCAAGGACCACGTGCAACCCTCCCATGTGAACTCTCTCAATATCTCTGAGGTTCAGCAGGTGCCTGGTTCTGGCTAGCCCTGCCTCTGGTAACACCAGGGAGCTTTGGATCACTGAGGATATGGATGTGATCAACACCTGCCCACACTGGGGGGCTCACTTATTTTTTCTCCCCCCCATCTGACTTAACCTCATGTTCCACAGAACAGAGAAACTCCATGGAAACCCCTGGCTTCCGATGCGTGGCCTGATGTTCTTTTGCCCACTTAAATGCTCTCCAGGAACCTTTTTCATACTTTTGCTTCTTGTTTTCTTTTTTTTTTTCTTTTTTCTGGGTTGTTTTTTTTTTTCCTTTTCCTTCTTCTTCCCCCCTCCCATCCTCTCTTTACATCACTGTCTCTCTTTCTTCTTCAACAAGTACTGTGGGTCTGTCTCCATCGTAAAGCCCAGAGCCATTCAGGTACTCCTCATCTTTGTTGTACTGCTCTGGTCCAGAAGAAGGCATGGAGTTTTCAGAAATGGAACCATTTTTTACATAACCTGGCAAATTCCGGTGTCCATTGAGGGTCCCTGGGATAAGTCTTGTATTGAGATGGAGGGCAAGTGCCCCTCTTGTGGCTACATTTGTGATGCTGGTGTGGGAAACCATTGGTCCATAACTGTAGGTTGTGCTCCCACTTCGTGCTTTTCGTTTAAAGTCAAGTGCTAACGTCCACCTGCTCCACGATTTCTTTATTTCTGCTTGGACCTGAGAGAAAAGGGAGGGGAAAAAAAAAAAAAAAAAAGCATGAGTGAGAGGTGAGAGGGGCAGAAGGTCATCAGAAGGAGGTAGCATCCAGAGAGGGGATGGGTGAAGAACTCTGGGGCTGTGAAGTTGGAAGGACCAAAAAATTCACATTGAATCTGCCCTTTCCAAATTTGACACTGGGAGCTTGAATGGTTGGAAACATCCAACTGAAAATGTGGGTTAACTCTGCCAGGGGAAAGGGACAATGAGAATGAATCAAATCAATGTATCATGAGCATCAAATATTAGTGGGATGAGCCACCTTTGGAGGTGCCTCAGTCTCTAGAAGTTCCCTTTAGAAAGGACTTAGCTGACTACCTTGGACTAAGCATCCCACTTTTAGATGTCTAATGTTAGGATGAAATGAATTCCTTCCAATACCTGAAAAGGCTACAGGAAGGCTGGAGAAAGACTGTTTGCAAGGGTCTGGAGTGATAGGATGAGGGGCAATGGTTTGAAATTGGAGAAGAGCAGATTTAGATTGGATGTTAGGACAAAGTTCTTTCCCATGAGAGCAGTGGATCCATGGCCCAGGTTGCCCAGGGAGGGGGTTGAGGCCTCATCCCTGGACATGTTCAAGGTGAGGATGCTCTGAGAACCCTGATCTGGGTGAGGGTGTCCCTGATACTGCAGAGGGATTGGACTAGATGGCCTTTAGTGGTCTCTTCCAACCCAAATTATTCTGTGATTCTATAATTCCCCTTATGGTGCAGATTACACCTTGGGTTTATGCTGTAGAACATAAGCAACTTATCTGTATTTGCATTTCCCCTTAAAATCCATCCAGATAGGGTAAAAAAACCTTATACAGGGTCACAAAAGTAGCTCTGCTCTTTCCCAGTTTCTTAGTTGGCAGCCATAGAGAGAATTAAGAGAAACAAAGACATTGAAGTATATTACTGAAAAAAGAAAACAAGGTCTGGACAATCAAAAGAGTTTGCTGGTTAGGCAGCTGCTTTACCAACCCACTTGTCTTCCAACCACAGCACTGAGATGAAACTGCACTAAACAGCACTTGTGCTGGGAGCAGAAACAAAAAAAACCCACATTTTTTTTCCCCCCTTCTTTTATATTTACTTCTAGTAACTCATTTATGGTGACACAGTGACCTGGAGGTCTTAGATGATGGAAATGAGGGTATGAACTTTCTGTGACAAATCTGTCCCCGAGGACAAAACAGGGCTGTGTCTCCAGGATAAACAGAGGTACACTGGTGGGCATCTACTTTAATCATCAAGGGGAAATGGTTTCAGGCTTGGACAGGGGAGATTTAGGTTGGACATTAGGAAAAAATTCTTTCCTGTGAGAGTGGTGAGCCCCTGGGTGCCCAGGTTGCCCAAGGAAGCTGTGGCTGCCCCATCCCTGGCAGTGTTGAAGGTTGGATGGGGCTTGGAGCCCCCTGGGCTGGGGGAGGGGTCCCTGACCATGGCAGGGGGGGCACTGGGGGGGATTTAAGGTCCCTTCCACCCCAAACCTCTCTGGGATTCTGGGATTCCTCTCCCAGGGATGGTGCAGGAGGGTTTGGGAATGTTCCTTCAAACCTTCCCCTCCTTTCCCAGGTGCTGGGAGGTTGAGGTGGGACAGCCAAGGGTGAGATCCATCTGACCAGGTGTAGCTGCACACACCCAGAGCAAGGTTTGGGTGCAATCCAAGCAGAACCAGGGTTCTGACATGGGGGGTAGGGAGAGGACAAGGGAAATGGGTTAAAACTTGGAGAGGGGAGATTGAGGTTGGAGATGGGGAAGGAATTCTTGAATTTGAGGGTGCTGAGCCCCTGGGTGCCCAGGTTGCCCAAGGGAGCTGTGGCTGCCCCATCCCTGGCAGTGTTGAAGGTTGGATGGGGCTTGGAGCCCCCTGGGCTGGGGGAGGGGTCCCTGACCATGGCAAGGGGTTGGAAATAGATTATCCTTAAGGTCTCTTCCAAGCCAAACCATTCCATGATTCTATGATCTGTGTGTATGGAACTCACCTACAAAGGAGAGAAGTAATAAAGCTGATGACTTACCTCTCCATTGCAAAAACAGTATATGATGGCAACAAAAAATCCCTAGGAAGAAGAAAACAACACATTAATGTTCATCTGGTGAGTCGTTTTTTCATCATGGCCCTGCTGAATTTCCCTGTGCTCCTCTAAAATCCCTGACATTCGTGATGTGCTGTGTAGAATAATTGCAAAAAATCTTGCATTGCTCAGTGGGGCACGATCAGGGAAACTGATCATTTCCCTGAAGACTGTTGATAAAGAAGGCAGGGTGTATAAGCCCTCTGGCTCACAGTTTAGCTCAAAGCTCTATTTTCACCATCAGAACTTTTGCAAAGCTCCTAAGATGGTGGGGGAAGGTGTGTGGGGGTCTCCCTCACATGGAGAGAGGGGATTGTCCCCCTCTGGGGAGACCCCCCTGGGGTAAAGCTGGGTCCAGCTCTGGGGTCCCCATCAGCAGAAGGACACGGAGCTGTTGGAGCCAGTGCAGAGGAGGCCCTGGAGCTGCTGGGAGGGCTGGAGCAGCTCTGCTCTGGAGCCAGGCTGAGAGAGTTGGGGGTGTTGAGGCTGGAGAAGAGAAGGATCCCATGGGGAGACCTTAGAGCACCTTCCAGTGCCTGAAGGGGCTCCAGGAAAGCTGGGGAGGGACTTGGGACAAGGGCCTGGAGGGATGGGAGCCTGCGAGGGGGAAGGGTTTGGAGCTGGGAGAGGGGAGATGGAGAGGAGATCTTGGGCAGGGAGGGAGGGAGAAATTGTTTGGGGTGAGGGTGCTGAGCCCCCGGGTGCCCAGGTTGCCCAAGGAAGCTGTGGCTGCCCCATCCCTGGCAGTGTTGAAGGTTGGATGGGAGCAATCTGGGTCCCTGCCCATGGCAGGAAGGTTGGAACTGGATGATCCTGGTGCAGGCTGGGAGAGTGGAAGATGGTCCTGATGGGACTTCTCCAACCCTGGTTTCAAATGAGGCAGCCCATGCGTGGGGTGGAACTGTCTGAGTGGGATCAGCAAAGGAATTCAGATGTGAGCAAACCATCCACATCTTTTTTTGGCCAATAATTTACCCAAGTCTTGCTGAAGTCACCCACTGTTTTATACCCTCTGCATCCAAGAGGAATTGTGGCAGCCCATGAGTGTAGGTTTGGTCTGCCTCTCCATTACAGCTGAAATTACAGATGGAAGCCCAACTTTCATCATCTGTGTTGGTCGACCATGACCATAGGTAGCAAGACATGAGCCAAAATTTAATCTTTCAGGGAAGGGTGCACAGTGATGAGCAAATATTGCTGGTGTGGATTCTTGCTGTCTTACATAGGACCATTCCTGCAACTGAACCCCTCTTTTGCCCAAATGTAGAACTGAGGAATCCCTTCACAGGAGTGAAAGACAATTTGGGACAAAAAATTGGAAGCTGATGTGAGACAACACAACTCTGTGGAGCTCTACCAGCTTACATCTAACCTGGGTCTAGAGAAATTTTTTTGTGAGGCAGTTATTTGTCAACAAAAATTTTTTTTTTTTTGTTTGGACACCCTGAGCCTTCACAGGTCGCGTTTTGCAAATGTGCAACATCCTGGATGATAAATCCTTTCAAATCACCTCGGGAATGAAATCTGGCTTATTGGGAAAACAGCTCTGCATCCAAACCACCTCCTTTCCAAACTCCACCCTCTTTCATGGCAAGAAAAGCCTTTTTCTGAGGTTGGCCACTCAAAAACCTCTTTTATTTTGTCCCCCCCACCCTTCTTCCCACCCACCCTTTTTCCCCACCACCCTTTTTGAGGGAAATGGGAGAAATGAAAGAAATGGCTCTCATTTCCCTCCTGTAATTCTGATAGTTGAGCAGTTACAATACCTGGAAAGAGTTGAACAGCATTTCATAGTGCATTTGAACTTGCCAAAGAATCCCTGACACGTCTGTGTATGGCATAGCCATGAAAACAATATAGTGAACACCAAACAGAGGCATGAGGACGAGGGTAGATTTCAGCAGCTTCCTGCAGCAAGAGGGAAAGAGAAAGACACAGAAGAAATCAGTGGATGGAATCAACCTCCCAGCCAGGCTCATCCACCTTGGATGTCATTTCCTGCTCGCTCACATGGCCCCTTGGCTTGGCCACCTTACATCTACACATACATTGGGTTTATGTAGTGAAATGAGGCAATCAGGTGTTGCTAATTACAAGGTATTAAGCCCACCTGTGCCCAATTAGGGCATGAGCAGGATTGGGCGACCAGTAAAAGGCCTTAACACAAGCTCAAGCCTCCTACCTCGTAATTAGCAGCACCTGATTGCCTCATTTCACTACAGGTTTACTTGCAGTTTCCAAGTGTTGCCTCTCTTACAGCCTATGGCACAACCCAACCCATCCTCCAGCCTGTCTTGCTGTGCTCTCTCTGCATTCATGTCCCCCTGTGATGCTGCTGGAAGTACTGGACCTGAAGACACCAAGATGTCTTTTTCAGCCTCAGCCAGTCCTCAGCCTTGGGTCAGGGTCCTGAGTTGAGGGTGGAAGGGTGATGGGACAGAAATGTGTTGCTGCTTCCAGCCCTCAGCCTCTGGCTGGCACTAAGGCTGGGCTGGGGATGCTTCAGCTCACGACTGAACATGGTCCACCTGCTGGGTTGTGCTAAATGGACCTTCACAGGTCCTTTCCAACCTCAGACATCCTGATTGAAGGATAATATGAAGGGTGACCTTAGGTTAGTGCCTCCTGTGCAACGAGCAGGGCTGGTGGAGTGGGAAATACACCTAAGAGCAGAATTGTTGTAAATACCAAGGGGAAGAGGATGATGCACGATGGGCTAAGCAGAAGGTGGAAACTCTTAGGAGGTCCCTTGGACTGCAGAATCACCTGGAATGCTCTGATGTAAAGCAGCAGCTCCATCTCAGCACAAGACCAAGGTTGAGGGCTGGGGGCAGGTAAAATACAACCCCAAACACGTGGTTGGGTTTGCTCCTGAGGCAACCAGCCTTGCCTGGAAGTGATGCTAATTGAAGGATTAAACCTTCTGCCAAGGGTTACATCAAATTACCAAGTGCAGGCAATTACTGAGAAGGGCAGACATCACTACCAGAAAGACCTGGTACCTCCTCTGTCCAGCAAACTGGAAACCATGGAGGGAATTTAACACATTAAAAGGAGAAGGCCCCATCCAAACCATAATTAATAGCGAGCTTCAGCCACGGAGAAATAAACAAACAGATAAATCAGAGCCCTGACAGGGCAGCAGAGAAAAATGGAGAGGTGTTTTCCTGCCAAATCTCATTCCTGCTTCAAATGAAACGTCTTGTTTTTGGAGAGGAGAGATGGTAGCAATGAGCTCATGGTTTTGCAGCCCGAGCCATTCTGCTCTCCCTCCCCTCTCTGTGTGTCAGGAGGTGATGAGAAACCTCAGGAGCTCTCAAGCAGCTGAGGTGTCTCAGCAATCTGTTTTCTCTGTCCCCTTTTGCCCATGCTACAAATACCCTAAGTCATCGGGAGAGGAGAGCTGGCAGAACAGATTAAAATAAAACAAACAAGGGAAGCCCAGGTTGCCAGAAAAAAGAGTCAGGAAAACACCCGCTGGAAGGCAGGCTGAGCAAACAGACCCAGTTTTACAAAGCACGGGAGGGAAATAAACAGAAAGAAAGAAATTGGTGCAAGTTCTCAAGGCTTCAACAGCACAAGCAATGCTTTTGTTTTGGTGCTCTTGGTCCAAGGCCAGTGCAGTCACTCCCAGACTGGCTGAGGAGACCGAATTCCACTCTTTAACCTATGGGGCAGGTCCTCCAGGTTGGACTTGAAAGGTTTAGGAGATGTTTAAACTCCTGTTGATTCATTTTTCATCCCCAGACTTGGAAGACATCATTCTTCTCACCTGATTGTAGGTGTCTACAGTGTAGACACCATAAACTGGTCCTCCTTGGGCTCCTTTTTTGGTCAAGGAGGTGAAAGATACCTCCCAAAGAGTGGAGAAGGGATGTGGCTCACCTGTACTGTTGCCTTGAGTCACACCTCCCCGCGTTCGTCTCTCGTAGCTTGGTTGCTAGGACTCTGATAATGTTGATAAAAAGAATAAAATTTACCTGGAAGAGGAGGGAGAAAAAATAACACAACAAAGAAGAAGAAGAAAAAGCCTGTTAAATAAGACCCAGATGATGACAGTGATATTCAAGTCAATCCTTGCCCCCAGATGACTTGATCATGCCATGCATGAAGATCCTCCTGGGAGATGATGTCCCACGGAAGGGATGAGCTCCAAAGGAAAGACTCAGTGTTTGGTGGGATTTAGTCAGTTCTTTTTCACCTGGATGGTTGAGGGGTAATGGCTCTCTCTGACAAAATCTGGGCTCTTTACCTTCATCTGAGCCAGCCAGCCCAACAGGCACCTGATAACTGGGTGTGATATCAATATTTAAGGCACTGCTCACCAGGCATTTTGAGGCATGAACTACAGACAGCTCTCAGGATTTTTCACACCATCTTTTTTTAAAATATTCATAGGGTGATAAGGGTCCTTTTCCTGGCATCATAAACCTCTCAAACTTACCTTAGGCCCAGAGAGCAGAGAGAAATGAGGTTAGGGTTGTTTCTTGCAACCCACCTGAGATCTCCTCAGGCTAAAAGAAGCATTAGGAGGATGCTGTTGATATTTTTATGTGCAGAAGGAAAGAAGAACAAGCAAACCACCCCAAAGACACAGAGCTGCCCTAAATGCAGATGACAGATCAAGAAGGCAGAAGGACAACAAAACAACAAAACTTCTGGGTGCCTACTGTTAGCTCCCCTTCTGCAGAAGTGTTTATTGTGGACCAGATGAGGACAATAAGAACCTAATATCTGCTTCCTATGCAGAGAGGCACATCCATGAACCCATCTTGTGGCCAGCTGCTCAGCTAAGCTGATCTGGTCCTACAGGAACCTGCTCATGGGGACCCATCACCAAAAGGAGATGGCAATGTCTCCTGGCCATGCAGCCACATAGCAGAGAGAAAAGGGGAGATGCTTGAGGGATTCCCATTATTTTTTTTTGGCTCCTCAGAGACTCTTTCACCAGCACAGGGATGACACCTGCTGCTGCCCCATCTTTGGGACTATGGCAAGGCCACAAGGAGAGCCATTGTGTGGCAGATCCACATTGCTGGGCTCATGCTGGTGCCTGTGGATTTCTCTGGAGGCTTCCAGCACTCATTTAGCTCCTCAGATGCCAGTACAGCAGCATCCCAAGGCAATAAATTCCCATACCACACACAGACTCATAGTTTTAGGCCAGAGGAAGCCATTGTGAACCTCTAGTTTGATCTCCTGCAAAACCCTAAGTCCACAAAACCTCCTTGTGTTCATTTTTGGGTTGAGCTACAGCAGATCTGGGCTTCAGCGTTTCCATGGTGGGGATCCCACCACAACCATTGGTGAATTGTTCCAACAGTTAATTATCCTCACTGTTAAAACAAGTATTTCCCTGAGCCATGGAATGAACATGGCCTGGTTTGCTATGGCTTTGTCTTCTGTAGTTGGATTCCTTCTCCTTTAACGAGGTGCAAGTTCCTTTTGAACAGCTCTCCTCTGCCTTAAAACAGGGGTAAGGTCCTACCCCACCCTACTCCTTGCAGGGGCATTGGTAAAATCTCTCCCCCTGTATCTATTTGACCATTTTCATGAGGTTTGTGGGAACTTAGGATCCATGCAGCTCCATTCCTTCCCTTACATTTGGTTGGAATTTACCAACTGGCACAAAAATTAGGAGGGAGGGATGGACAGACTGACAGAGAAGCACAGAGCCTGGGGACAGATCATTCGTTTTCATTGGCAACCAAGCTGAAAGGAATAAAAAATAAAAAATAAAAATAAAAGGCAATCCCCCCATGGATGCTTTGTTTCTCATCTGAGTTTTTTCTAAGCTTCAAAGGTTTAAAAGTGGAATCCTGTTCTGCATTTGTTGGCTGAACTGAAGATGCACAATCTTATCACAGTCAGGAGGGAAACTCTGACTTCCAGCAACATCTGCTGAGTTTTAAAAGAAATCCAGACAACTGATTTACACCACAGTTAGCAGAGTGGAGGGGCTTTAAGCCCCTCAGCCTCCAAATTCCTTGCAGAAAGTGAATAACTCAGTCCAGCAATGTCTGACCAGCCAGTGTGGGAACTGGAAAGGCAGCCAAGTGAACAATATGAACCCACAGAAATTAAACAGAAAACAACCCACAGAATATTTTTGCATGATAAATTGCTGCATTTGCAAATAGCCAGGGCACAAGCACAGCAGAGCCTCATGGAGAAACATTATTTTTACAAGGATGAGCTTCAATTGAGCTCTTTCTCCTCTGCTAATTGGGCTTTAAATGAAATGCAATGAGGTTGCTGGCATTCGTCTCCTTGAACTATCTGAACTTTCTTCTCCATCCCCCTGTTTGATTTCCAGTGACCACGATGTGGGCTTGATGATTCCTTTCTTCCCAGGTGCAGAACCAGTTGCCAAAGCCAGGTGGAGAATTTCCACCAAAAGGAAATTCTGATGAAGAAACATCCTCCTCCCCCAACAAGTCCATAGCAGCTCACCTAATTGCTCATCTGAGCACATTAATTTCACCAATTTTCAGCATTTAGATGCAGATGGTCTGATTTTCTTCCCCCCCTCCTCCCCCAGGGGTCATAATCCAAGACTTTCTGATTTGTGAGTCAGGAAGAGATAAATAGAGGTTGATGGAAAACCTTCTGAAGACTACAAGCATCCTTGCTGACTCCACTCAGCTACTCCTGGATGGATATAAAGGGGGGGTTGGATGTGTGGGAGTGGAAAAACTCTTTTGCATAACTGCTCTAACCATCAGAAGGTGAAATAATGGAGAGCCATAAAGATGGAATAATGGAGAGCCATAAAGACAGAAGGAGGAAAGAAGGCAGTTGATGAAAAAAGGCTCTCTAGCTAATGAGGACACTGCTCAGACAAACATTTAACAAATCACTGAGTTCCCCTTGTGCAGATAATCACATCTTCTAACAACAGCTTGAGAGAGCTCATCCCTGTGTCTGGGTAATGTCCCTTCTGTCCCCTCTGGCTCCTGGGTGGGCACTGAAGTGATTCTCTGTCAGTGATCAACAACATCCTGGATCAGAGCTAGGATGGTTTCACTTTCACCCCCACCTCTCAGACACCCCAAGCTTTTATCAGTTCAGAAAGGCAAATCTGAACCAATCTGAGCACCCAGAAGCCTGCCCAGGGAAAAGGTCGGGTCCAGCTGTGGAACCCACAGGAGATGCCTGGTGAGCAAAGGTTGTGATGGTTTCCATTACCCCATGGGTTGGAAATATTGGTTGGATGTTTCTTTCCTGAGTGATTTTAGGGTCTTACCCCCTGTGTCTCATAAGAAAAGGGCTCATAAACCCCTCTGCCACATGCATCTGTCACACTCCAAAGCAGGTCAAGTATAAACCCCTTAGACCTGAAACTCCACATTATGAAGGCAGGAACTCTGTTAAAAGGGTGACAAGAGCAGGACAGCCTGGCTCAGAGTGAGGAACTGCACCCCTGGGAATAAAAGGTCAGTACTCACCACGATAGCTGCCAGGATGGGCACCTGAATAATCCACTTTAAATTGCCAGCACTCAAGTCCCAACACCTGGGAAGAGATTGGCATCTCATCAGGAACAAACAACAAGCAAGGAACTCAACTTGGAATAAATAATAAAACCACCTTGGAAGGATGGGGCCCTCCAAGCCTGGTGCAATGGAAGGACCTTGTTCTAGGGCTCTAGAGGAAGGACCAAGCTCTGACTCTGTTTTCAGTCAGTTTGAAAACAGCCCTTCTCCTGATGTTACTACTAAAATAATTATTTAACACATTTCTAGTTATTTTCTCCATTTGGTGGACCCACTATTTCTACCATCAGCAAGACCTGTCCCTTCCAGGCAGGAACCCACCCTTTTCCACTTCTTCTTCACCTCCTTACTAGACAAAAAGCTGCACTGAAAGCCACTCTGCTCTCATAAAAAGGGCCCAATATTAACTCTTGGACTAAACCCACACAGCTCTGCATGAGGGCAGGTCCTGTCTGATCACACAGTGATGGGGACAATTCTGTGGTTGGTTCCTGTGCTTTCTTCAGCCCTGCTCATGCAGTGAGACCCAGCCATGTCCTACAAAATCTTTATCTCCTTTTCATCCTCTTATCAAATGAGGACTGGAAGGACAAACTGCTGGGGGTTGGTGGCTTCAATAAGGAAGGGGCTGAACACTCTTTCCTCCGTGGCATTTCCATCGAGTAAGGTCACTCATAAGGTGTTCATTCCTCTGTTTGAATCCTCTCCAACCAAGGAGACTGGAGTGCCACAAGCTTTTCATTATCTGAGCCAGAAAACCCCCCCATGGCAGCTGCAGTTTTCATTTCCCTGGCCAAATGCTGCCCAAGCAGCTATTGCAGGAAACCCAGAGGCAGAGGAACCACCAGCACTGTCTGAAAGGCTCTAGGAGGATGAGATTGTGCCAGTGCAGCTGTGTCACACTCCAGTAGCTGGGCTACTCCATCCTCCCAAGCCTGGAGATGAAATCCCACTTGGAAAGGAGTGTCCTCCCAGTTAAAAACCTTTGGAAAGTTGCCTGGGAACCCCCCTAACACTTCTGTTGGCAGATGAAACCCATGGTGTGGTCAAGCCTGGGTGTTTTGGGGGACAAATGTGATTTTAGAGGGGTTTGAAGATTGGATGCTATGGACCCTTTGTTTAGGATGCTGTAAGAATTTGAGGCCAGGGTAGGGCCAGAGAAGCAGCTGATCCATATCTTGTTTCTGACAGGAACCAGAAGCTGATATTTAACCTGGACGAGGCAGGTAGACAGTGATATTATTCTAGACTATTCTCCCAACAATTCACAGTTCAGGATGGTTTCCTGAGCCAGAACTCTACTGGGCATTTTATATACCTGGAGAACTTTATTTTCCATGAATTTGTACTTTTAAAACCTAAGGACATGCTGGCACCCACACCTCCTGCAGGAAGGGGTTACAGCTTCCCCACCTCATCCGTGTTAAATCACCTCCTTTTACTGAAAGAAGTGCTGAAATGATGCTGAACTGCAGCCCCAACTTCATTCCTGCTCATTTTAGATTTGAAATACAACTGGCCTGTCCCTTCCCAGCTGTGAAATAATTCCCTTAAGCCCCAGGGACAACAGCTCCAGGGGTTGAGATTTCTGAAATTCTCTAAAACGGAAGGAAAGCCAGGAAAGATGTAGCCACCTCCCCTCCTTTCCAAAAAAGTTTACTGACTTCAAAATCACTTCTGGCTTTGCCTGGTTAATTTTTCATCACCGAAAAAGTCACCTGTGCCAAAAAAACCCACAACCCCCACCCCCATTCCATGGAAAATGGAGGAAAGGAAATCTGCTGGGACTTACTCTGTGTCGGCTAGAGTGGCTCTCACGCTGGCCCACGCTGTAACAAATACAGCAGGGAGTCCTGTGGAAAAAAAAAACCACAAAACAGAGGTCAGACAGGGGGGGTAGGGAACTAAGGGCTCTTAGTACCATAAACACGAGTGGAATGGGCTGGGGGAGGGTGGAAGAAGGAGTTCTTGAATATTCAAACCCTATATACAACATGGGGCTGGTGGGAGGTGTCCCCGTCCATGCAGGGAGTGAGATGATGTTTAAGGTCCCTTTTCAACCCAAACCTTGCTATGATTTAATGGGTGTAGGAATTCAGACTGGGGAAGCCTGGCCTTGGTCTCACATTTCTCTCTTTTGTAGTGCAAATGGTAAAGCAGATAGTGGCAAGGAACTTTTTCTGGAAGATCAATGTCATGGCCTGAACCCTACTGGGTTCTTCTGGTTTTCCAAACAGAGCAGCTTGCTTTTCCAAGGACCAGGAGTGGTCCAGGCTAAAGCTACCTCCTGCTTCATGTTTGGGAGATGTCCAGGATGAGGGATGGACATCATCCCATACCTGTCCTCTTGTACCATTTATAGATACACAGCCTGGGGTTCTTGCATCTGGGTGACGGATACCTGCTCCAAAGGGTTTTCTGCATCACACCTTTCCCAAGGTGTTCTCTCCCTTCCCCTGATGTCAAGGAAAGGTGGACCTGGGTCAGCCTCATAGTGTTTCTCCCAGCACAAGGCTGGCTGGATTAAAAACTTGTTAAATGTAAGAAACTTGCTTCAGAAAGCAAAAAAAATGCCAGAATTTAGGGTGATGCTTGAAAAATACTTGAGCTGAAGGCTCCCTCCCAAATGAATCACCCTCATGTCAGACTGGGCATCACCTTTTCCCTGTGAAAAGTGAAAGAATCACCAATACCCAAATGGAATCTTCTATTTGTTTATTTTTATTTTATTTTATTTAGGGTCCAGTTCTGCTTTATTTGTACAACTGAGTCCCCTGCTGGCTTCCCTTAAAAGCTAGGATCAAATCCCCAGTAGCTTCCACAAATTCCAGAAGAATAGTCCCTTTCAGGTGAGGGAAAAAAAAAAAAATTAAAAGTAAATAAAGGTGACATTTATCACCCATGACTAAATATTCTGTTCACAGCCTGAGCTCATCGGGGCTGGGAAGCCCACGCTCAACTTTCAGCATGCACTTAAGTCTCATTAGGGTGCTTAAAGGTTTTCCTGACCAGGGAGGATTTTCTGAGCTGGGATGTGGGGCAGGGATATCTGCCTCATATGCACATGGACAACGGGGCTGTTATCTTGGTTGGAACCTTGAAATGCCACAGGAATATAAGAAAGTGTAAATAATTATAACACAGAGCCCCACTCAGGGCCAGTGGAGCTGCCTACAAAGATACATTGATAAGGAATCAGGGAATCATGGATTAGGGAATGTCAGGGGTTGGAAGGAACCTCCAGAGCTGCTCCAGTGCCAGCCCTGTCCCAGCAGGATCCCCCAGGGCAGGGCACACAGAACA
This sequence comes from Heliangelus exortis, assembly GCF_036169615.1. Classification (NCBI taxonomy): domain Eukaryota; kingdom Metazoa; phylum Chordata; class Aves; order Apodiformes; family Trochilidae; genus Heliangelus; species Heliangelus exortis. The sequence continues at coordinate 1,452,885 of NC_092423.1, forward strand.
CATCCAGGGGGGGTTGGAAAGGCTCCAGAGAAGGAGACTCCAGAACCTCTCTGGGCAGCCTGGGCCAGGGCTCCCTCCCCCTCACAGCCAAGAAGTTTCTCCTCAGCTTCAGCTGGAACTTCCCATGTTCTCCCTTCAGCCCAGGATTCCCTGTCCTATTCCTGGGCACCACTGAACAGAGATTGGCCCCTTCCTCTTGCCCCCCACCCCTCAGCTCTTGATGGACATTCAGCAGATCCCCTCTCAGCCTTCTCTTCTCCAGCCTCAACAGCCCCAGGGCTCTCACTCTTTCTCCACACCAGAGATGCTCAAGTCCCTTCAGCACCCTCCCAGCTCTCCCTTGGCCTCTCTCCAGTAGATCTCTGGCTCTCTGGAACTGGGGAGCCCCAAACTGGAGCCAGGATTCCAGGGGTGCTCTCCCCAGGGCAGAGCAGAGCAGAGCAGAGCAGAGGGGGAGGAGAACCTCCCTGGATCTGCTGGACACACTTTTCCTGATGCCCCCCAGGATCCCATTGGCCTCTTGGGCCAAGATGCACCCTGCTGGGTTGCCACATACTTTTTCCTCCCTAGCCTGGCCCTGTCCTTCAGAAAAGACACTGTTCCCATTCAGAGCGTTCTGGTGCTGTGTTCAAAGTTCCTAGCAACAATAAAATATACAGGAGAAAATAGTTATATCTAATAAATAAATAAATTAAAAAATCCCTCTGTGAGGACTGCTTGTGCCTTCTGCACTGTTGCCTCACTCTGTCCATGCAAGCTTAGGAAAAGGATACTTGACAATTTTTTTTTCAGAAGGTGTGGAGTGAATTTCTGGCACCAGTTTCATTGCTACATTTGTATTTCTGCACCTCCATTTCTTCCATCTCTTTTTCTTTTTTTCCTTTTCCTTTTCCTTTTCCTTTTCCTTTTTCTTTTCCTTTTCCTTTCCCTTTTCCTTTCCCTTTTCTTTTTCTTTTTCCCTTTTCTTTTCCTTTTCCCTTTTCTTTTCCTTTTTCCTTTTCCTTTTCCTTTTCCTTTTCCTTTTCCTTTTCCTTTTCCTTTTCCTTTTCCTTTTCCTTTTCCTTTTCCTTTTCCTTTTCCTTTTCCTTTTCCTTTTCCTTTTCCTTTTCTTTTTCCTTTTCCTTTTCCTTTTCCTTTTTCCTTTTCTTTTCCTTTTCCTTTTTCTTTTCCTTTTTCCTTTTCTTTTTCTTTTTCTTTTTCCTTTTCTTTTTCTTTTTCCTTTTCCTTTTCCTTTTCCTTTTCCTTTTTTCAATTTTACTTTTCCTTTTTTCAATTTTCCTTTTACTTTTCCTTTTCCCTTTTCTTTTCCTTTTCCTTTTCCTTTTTCTTTTCCTTTTTCCTTTTCTGTTTCCTTTTCCTTTTCCTTTCCCTTTTCCTTTTTTCCATTTTCCTTCCCTTCCCTTTTCCCCATTCTGAGCAAGCAGAAATGTTCTCAGATTTACAAACATGTTATGAATCCTCCCTTTCCCCTGCCCCATTTTAAGATTCTCCCCAGGTCCATGTAACCTGCAGAGTTTGGGCTCTCAGGCAACTTCTGGAGTTCAACCTTTTCCTCCCACTCTGAACTTTCAGCTTGAAGAGGCAGAAGGCTCAGCTTGGCCTCCAGCATCTCCTTAACTTCCAGAGGCTGCTGACTTTTGGTGCCTTTTTGGTGTCTCCACTTGAAAGTCCAGGTTTGTGGGGTGTCAAGAACGACAATTCCTCCTGCTGAGCACACACAGTGCCTGCTGGTGGGAGAGCCACCAACCAGAAAATCAGGACTGAGGTCCTCAGAGTTGGACACCCAAAGATATCCACAAACAGCAAGACACCCAGGAGGATGCAGCTCCATGAGTTTGAAAGCTACATCTGATTACACAGAATTCTCATGCTTGGAAAAGACCTCAATGATCACTGTGTCCAACAAGCAACCCTCAAAAAAACCCAAAACAACCCCAAAAATCAACCAAAACACCCCCCACTACCATGCCCACTAGAACATGTCTTGAAGAACCTCATCTACACAGTTTTTCAATACCTCAAGCTGACTCCACCACCTCCCTGGGAACCCCTTTCCAGCTCCTGCCTGCTCTTTCAGTAAAGAAATTTTTCCTCCAATCTCATCTCAACCTCCCCTGGCACAATTTCAGGCACTTAGATGCACCTGGGCCAACCCATTAGGGATAAGAAAGTGAGTTCACAGAGTCAGAGAACTGGCTGGGTTGGAAAGGAGCTCAAGCCCTTGCTCCACTCCCCCCGTGGTTCCCAGCCCATGGCACTGAGTGCCACATCCAGGCTCTTTTGAAATATCTCCAGGGATGGAGAATCCACCCCTTCCCTGGGCAGCCCATTCCAATGCCTGAGCACCCTCTCCAGAAAGAAATTCTTTCTCATGTCCAACCTAAACCTCCCCTGGCACAACTTGAGACCTCTTGTGCCCTCTTGTCTTGCTGAGAGTTGCCTGGGAAAAGAGCCCAACCCCCCCCTGGCTCCAACCTCCTTTCAGGGAGTTGGAGAGAGTGATGAGGTCTCCCCTGAGCCTCCTCTTCTCCAGCCTCAACACCCCCAGCTCCCTCAGCCCTTCCTCACAGGACTTGTGCTGGATCCCTTCCCAGCCTCCTTGCTCTTCTCTGGACCTGCTCCAGCACCTCAAGCTCCTTCCTGAGCTGAGGGGCCCAGAACTGGACACAGGACTCAAGCTGTGGCCTCACCAGAGCTGAGGGAAGAATCCCCCAAAACCTGTGATCTCCTGGGTGCCCAGAGGCTGAGGAAGATGGAGGTGTGGATGGATTCATCCCCTTTGCAGGTACCAACCCCACGGTGACTCCGGATGAACCCCCCCGGGCGGTGGTGCCGCGAGTGACTTCTACAGAATCCACATTGTATGCGCTGTGCATTTCCAGTCCATACACACAGTGTGTACAATGCAGGTGCTATAAAGTCAGGTGTCTCCCCAACAGCTGGAAAAAAGTCCAAACCCCAAGCTGGGCACCCCCTTTCCCCCCCGTTGCTCTCCTTGGTTTTGGGTACCTGTCTCCTAGCCGCTGGAAAAATGGTTTTCGTGTACGTCTCAAAGCTCTGAGGAAGGGAGGTGGTTGCAAAGCAACTCTTAGGAGAAGAAAACTTATGAATAAAGACCTTATGTAGGTCTGGAGAAATCTGGTCTCTGCTCCCTGCTCTTTGAAAACCTCTCTGAGGAACAATGCACATTTTTTTATTCAGCCTCTGTGTGTCATAGTTTCCTTATATTAAATTGGGCTAATACTACCTTCTAATAGGGCTAATAATAACCTCTAATAGGGCTAATAATAACCTCTAATAGGGCTAGTAATAACCTCTAATAGAGCTAATAATAACCTCTAATAGGGCTAATACTACCCCCTTGTCCTGTTAGGTAGAAATACTTTCAGGTGAGGACAATTTCTGCTTAGCTAAATATTCAGGCTTCACCAACCTGGGTTTTTTTTGGACCTGAGCACCTCTAAGAGCAACACATCCACCTCAAAGTCCTTTCCAAATCTCCCTCCAGTCCTCATCTGCACCATAGCCAAAAAACCAGTGCAGTCCAGTCCATCAACACAGTGTGAAGAAAAAATGCCACTTTTCTAGCTTATTGGTCACGTCTCTTAAACTTGCTTCAAGAAACAGCTGCAGGGCACTTGAAGTCTGCTGGGGAATTTATTGTGGCCCATAATGTCATTATTTATTTATTTTTTTGGTGGGTGCTGGCAAGCAGCAAGTTGCTTTCTCTCATCAGAGACTCCCTCCCAAGCAGGGTGCTGTGGGCTCCCAAGGAGCCCTCATGCCTGAGAGGATGGGGGTTGAAAAGACCCAACAGAAATCTTTGGGTCTGACACCAAAGAGTGACAAAATGTTCTGGTTTCCCAAACAGTCTGGAAAGAAGATGCTCTAGGGTGATTTTTGCTCCTTTATCCCCCAACTTTGGAAATTTCCAGGCAGGATAAATCCACTGCTGTTTACTGCTAAGCACACAAAATAAAACCAACCCAAAACCAACCTTTTTTTTTTTTTTTTTTTTTTTAGGGGGCAAACTTGTCTTTTCTGTACCTCCGTGCAATGCCATAATTATCTATCATTGATTCCCTCTCATTCCTTGCTGTGGTATGAGCAGGATCCAGTGCCCACTGCAGGGAACTGGAGTTTTTCCACTACTTCCAGTAGGTCTTGGATGGGGTTGCCCTTTCCAGTGCCCAAACCCCACCCAAGCAACAACGTCTGTGTGGGGCTGTGGACGTTATCATGCTAATCAAAAAAAGGAAAAATAAATGCCACGGGAGGGTTCCTGTGTTCTCATTCCAGAGGAATTTCAATGGAGCAGCCTCAGACTTTTGGAAGGGCTGGGGATGATTGGTGTTGTGACAGGTGGGACTTCAGCTTTGTGGTTGCTCTGATAAAATGATTCTACTCTGGCAGTGGTTGGAAGAATTAATGAGAGGAACCCAGGGCTGTTTGACTGTTTTCCTTTGGCTACGTTACCAGCAGCATCCAGTTAGTTTTTCTTGTTAAACAGATGGCATAATTTTTGCAACTGCTTCCTTCTCTTCCAGAATTTGCTCTGGGGAATTACTTTTTTAAGTCTGCCCTGTACAGTTTCATGGCATTTTCTGAGAATTTCAGAGAGCTTGAAGGTTTGGGTTTTAGTTTATTTAATTTTTTTTTAGGTTGCTTTCTGCTCATTTGGTTTAAAAAAAAAAAAAAAGAGGGGACACCTTAAGTCCTCCCCATCCCTTACTAGTTGAGGTAAGAAATGCCCTGTCCTCAAAATATCTCTATTTATTCATTTTCACCAAAACCTAGGAGCAAACTGAGGAGAGATTCCCACCTTGGCACCCATATTTCCACCTCCTGTGTTTACCATGGGGCAGCTGCTGACCTGAACACGAGGTTAACACGGAGCTTGTGGATCCCTTCTCCTCCATAACCTCAGAAGGACAAAAGTTGGAGTCAATCCCACAGGCTGGGCTGCCCTGGGCTAGTGAATCCCCTGCTTATTCCCACAAAGCAAAAAAAAAAAAACCCCAAAACACACCTCCAAAATCTTCCATAAATGTGAATCTGCACTATCTGCCTTGCTCAGAGCTCCACTGTGTTTTGGTTTGTTTTTTACCCCAGAAAAACTCCTATGCTGGAATGGGGATGGAGTGGTGATGCCCACATTAATCTTCTTTTAAAATACAGTCAGGATGTGGCCAGGTACAATTTTGGACCTGGAATCTGGGAAGTGGTGCTGGGCCACATGGTTTAGAGGTAACCATAGGCACCTCCAAACAGGTTTTTTTTCTTGCTGGGAGCTCCTTTGGAAGCTTACACCCCATTTTTCTTCATTAAGTCCTCAAGGATCATTGAATACATTTCCTGTTCTACCTTATGTTCCACACACTTCAGATGACTGTGAGCAGTTGTTTTATTGTCCTCAGCCTCCCAGCACCTCATAACTCCTTGCAAGCCAAAACTGGTGCCAGGAGAGAACAGAAAGCACATTCTCAGCTGAAATCTCTGTATGGCCACAACATCTTCTGCTAATGACCACCCCTCCTGCACCCACATCCAGCCCCACTCCAGGAAAAGATGCCCAAGTTAAAAGAAAAGGAGAAGAAAAGGAAAAAAAATAATAATTCTTCCCACAAATTGGAGGTTTCTACTGGTTCTCCAGGAGTTCTCCTGAAACTTCAGGAGCTCTGGAAAGCAATGGAGGTAGGAAATCAGAACTCAGGATGTTCACTAAAATCAGCTCTCACATGCCCACATCTGCTGCCCTGGAAGGGTGGTGGGATGTGCTGTGTTTCCAAGTCTGGGCTGAATCTTCCAGAGGTCCTGGAAGTGCCACACTGTGAAAATACTACGATTTAGAAATGATGAAGGATTCTTTTCCTCCCAAAAGTGACTTCCCCCTCTCCTAGACTTCGATCTGAGCACTCTCTGCATCAGGGACCACCTCCAATGGGCTTCTTAGGAGCAGCCATGACTTACCCCAGCCAAATAATGTGAATCCCCAAAGATATTTCTTCTCTGAGAAAAATGCCATGAAGATGAGGCTGTGGAGATAGAGCCCTTCCACCAGAATCCAGTAGTAATTGGTTGCCAGGAAGTAGAGGAAGAAGGTAACCGCTACTTTACAGCCCACCTGCAATGACCATGGAAAGACAAGAACATGGGGTGAATTTCTTGCTCTACACTTGCCAAGATGGGCTGGAAAGCAAGATGGAGAAAAGAAAAAAATATAAATAAGTAGGAGAATTTGGTTGCAGAGCTTGCACAGGGTGAGAAATCGGTGCAAGAACAACTGAGAAGATACCTTTCCCTCAGCCTGACATCTTGTCTCCAGCAGAAGGTGAATCAGGAGGTGTGGGAGGACAGGGACTGCATGGAGAGAGATTCTCCCTGCAATTCTTGTCCAGGTTACAGGACAAAGGGCTGTGGCCAAATCCCTTTGCTCTTGGTGACTTGGTGCAGGTCACATCCCGTGGAAGTTTGACTCCCTGCTCAGCTCATGGGGAGATGTGGGCATGGGGCTTAGGCTGAGCCACCTCATCCTCTCTTGGGTGTCCAGGGTTCTCTGGGGCTCTCTGTCTTTTCTCTGTGAGTGTCAAGACACCCCAGGTGGCTGCTGTAGGTTTTGGCATCTCTGAGAGCAAATTGAAGATGGAGAATTTCCTCCCCAGTCATAAAATCATAGAATGATGGAATGGTTTAGGTTGGAAGGGACTTTAAGGATAATCTATTTCCACCCCCCTGCCATGGTCAGGGACCCCTCCCCCAGCCCAGGGGGCTCCAAGCTTTAACCCCCTGCCCCTTGTCCTCTCCCTGCCTCCTGTGTCAGAACCCTGGTTCTGCTTGGATTGCACCCAAACCTTGCTCTGGGTGTGTGCAGCTACACCTGGTCAGATGGATCTCACCCTTGGCTGTCCCACCTCAACCTCCCAGCACCTGGGAAAGGAGGGGAAGGTTTGAAGGAACATTCCCAAACCCTCCTGCACCATCCCTGGGAGAGGAATCCCAGAATCCCAGAGAGGTTTGGGGTGGAAGGGACCTTAAATCCCCCCCAGTGCCCCCCCTGCCATGGTCAGGGACCCCTCCCCCAGCCCAGGGGGGCTCCAAGCCCCATCCAACCTTCAACACTGCCAGGGATGGGGCAGCCACAGCTTCCTTGGGCAACCTGGGCACCCAGGGGCTCAGCACCCTCACCCCAAACAATTTCTCCCTCCCTCCCTGCCCAAGATCTCCTCTCCATCTCCCCTCTCCCAGCTCCAAACCCTTCCCCCTCGCAGGCTCCCATCCCTCCAGGCCCTTGTCCCAAGTCCCTCCCCAGCTTTCCTGGAGCCCCTTCAGGCACTGGAAGGTGCTCTAAGGTCTCCCCATGGGATCCTTCTCTTCTCCAGCCTCAACACCCCCAACTCTCTCAGCCTGGCTCCAGAGCAGAGCTGCTCCAGCTCTTGGATCAGCTTTGAGAAGTCAAGACATTTTCTGAACAGACCTGAGATACAAGCTGGGAGAGCTGATAGAAACCCCCAGAGTGCATTAACTGAACTCTCACTGCTCACTGACCTCCAAACTTTTGCTTTCTTGAGAGAGAAACCTTGACTGGAGCTCAAAGCTTCCCTGCCCTCCTGGTAGAGTGGGGCAAAATTATCCTCCTTCCAACATTTCTCAGCTAGAGTAGAGAAAGGCTTCAAAATACTGATGCCCCGTGGGGTTAATTGCTACAAAGGGACACATAAAGCCACCTCTTGTCCATGTGGAAATGCTGGGAGTCTGGATAATCCAATTTCTCAGGAGACTTCTGGCCCCCAAACACATCCCACACAGCAGCACATCTCCATGCTGCCCCTTGCCTTTGAGAGGAATATGAGGGACTTGCAGAAATTTTTCAATAATAGGTAACTTGGAAACAAAAAGAGCATTTTTTATTATTCTGCCTGAGTTCTTATGCTAATCCTGTGCCAATCAAAATGAATACGTGCATATAATATACATAAATGTATCTAAAATAGGGGCATATTTACAGACACAGCTAGATGAAATAGAAGGAATCTAAACTAAAAAAAAAACCAAACTCCAGGTTTAATAATAAATTTTACATTTACCCTCAATCTACCCACACCCAGGGAGCACTCAGCAATAATTGCAAAGCTCCCACTTGACTTGGGAGCCAAAGGAACAAATTCCTTGTCACCTCTGTTAATTGTCACCTTCCTCTCTTGTTTGCCTCTCAATTTGTCAGGGTGGGAAAATGAAATTGCTGATCCTCAAAGAATACAAAGTCTGTTGGCCCAATCATTCCTCAGAATGGATCCAGCCCAAGGAGAAACAGAGAACAAATGCAACAAACCCTGCTGTGGCCTTTCCAAAAAGAGAAGGGTCTGAAGTGTGCTGAGTGCCCCAACCAAAGCTTCACCCAGTGGATGAAATGGAGCTCTGAAATGGGAAGGAAACGGGAGAAAATTCCACCTGAAGGGACTTGGATGGGCAGGGGGACACCTGATAAGTGCTGATTTTAGGCAGGGCTGTTGGTGGCCAGGTCCTTGGTAGGAGGACCTTGGTCCTTGGTAGTTCTGGCACAAGCTCTGGGACGTTTGAGAAGCCCAAATGAACACCCAGGCAGAAAGTTTGTGGCCACTTTTTGAGAACCACGGGGATGTCTGAGCCAGCTCAGAGGTTTCTGTGTGCACTGAAGGTAACCCTGGAGCTTAGAGACTGATGTCTGCCTCTTGTGTCTCTGTAGCACCCAACAATCTGTGGGTGCTGAGCTTTCATACCTGGGATCCACCCTGAGAAATCTGTGCTGGGACCAAGGACAAAGAGAGCAGACAGCTCTGGTGAGTGGGGACAACTTTGCAAGCTGTCCCCAAACCCATCTGAGCTTTCTACACAGCCAAAAGAAACATTTACCTCTGGAGACAAGTTCACCTGACATCACTTCAGGTTTTTGGTTTGGGATGTTCTCATCACAGCCTTGACTCAAGTGGCTGCAGGGGTCACATTGACCCAGCTGACCAGGGGTGGAACCTGAGGTGAGGAGACTGAATGGTGTTGTGTCTCTTGTAGACATCAATCTTTCTTCTGATAGCACATAATCCCTCTGTTTGATTTTTTTTTTTTTTTTTGTTGGTTGGTTGGGTTTTTTGTTTGGTTGTGTTGGGTTTTTTGGCTATGTGGGTTTTTTTCTTTGGGTTTTTTGTTTGTTTGTTTGTTTGCTTGGGATTTTTTTTTTATTTTTATTTTTATTTTTTATTTTTTTCCAGGGGTGGAAATGCCAAATAGCACCAGAAGAAACCAGGTGGGGTTTAGTGCAAAATTACAGTGAGGTGAGATATCCACTGCTGACCTCCTTCCTCCCCAGCTACCTCTGCTCTGGAGTCAGGGCTGAGAGCCTCCCAAGACACCTTGAACCTTGACTTTGTCACATCTGGGCTGTCAGTCTGGTGGCACAGATGGGACATCATGGGGATGTCTCCAGGGCTCCTACAAAGAGGAGCTCCAGGTGAAAAACCATCCCATTGCACCTTGTGGTTGGAAAGGCACCTGCTGGGAAATGCAAGCAGGGATGTGTCCTGAGATGGGACCTCCAGGGGGGTTTCCACACCTCAGGGGGCACCAGAAGAGGGTGGAAAACAGTAATTGCAAGTGGGAACCCAAATCCCAACCTGGAATTTGCCTTTGACTTCCATGGTGGGGAAGTCACCTTGGCTGGGGGGCTGGGCAGTCCCTCTGGGCCAGCAGATGGAGAGGGAATGGGGAGGGATGGGGAGAACCTGTGAAGGGGGACAGGAATGGGGGAGCTGGTGTCCCTCCGTGGGACAAATCTCCCCAGAAGAGGTGAGGGGTTGAAGAGAGAGGACAGAGACATGAAGTTTGGAGAAGTGGCTGCTCCGGGGATACTCACAAACTGTGATTTATCTGCTGGAGGTGCTTCAGTGATGGATTTCAAGTCTTCTTCTGAGATCCGTTCCATCTCCTCCAGAGCTGACCCGGAGTACAAGACTGCATCCTTGACAAAGATGCTCACAGCTCTCAGCATGAAGGAGACAAAGAGGTGCATGTGGATGTAGTTTCTAGTGCAGTGCAAACGCCTGGAGGAGGAGACAGAGAAGGGTTGGAGAAGTTCAGCCCAACTCCTGGATAGACTCAGGGTCACCTCTCCTCCTGAAGAGCCCCAGATCTTGCCCTCAGCACTGGGCCCACCACAGGGAAGCAGAGTTAGTGCCAGAAGGAAGAAATGTTTTATCATGTGGGTACTGAGCCTCTGGTTGCCCAAGGAAGCTGTGGCTGCCCCATCCCTGGCAGTGTTGAAGGTTGGATGGGGCTTGGAGCCCCCTGGGCTGGGGGAGGGGTCCCTGACCATGGCAGGGGGGGCACTGGGGGGGATTTAAGGTCCCTTCCACCCCAAACCTCTCTGGGACTCTGTGATTCCTCTCCCAGGGATGGTGCAGGAGGGTTTGGGAATGTTCCTTCAAACCTTCCCCTCCTTTCCCAGGTGCTGGGAGGTTGAGGTGGGACAGCCAAGGGTGAGATCCATCTGACCAGGTGTAGCTGCACACACCCAGAGCAAGGTTTGGGTGCAATCCAAGCAGAACCAGGGTTCTGACATGGGGGGTAGGGAGAGGACAAGGGAAATGGGTTAAAACTTGGAGAGGGGAGACTGAGGTTGAAGATGGGGGAGAAATTCTTTGAGGTGAGGGTGCTGAGCTCCTGGGTGCCCAGGTTGCCCAAGGAAGCTGTGGCTGCCCCATCCCTGGCAGTGTTGAAGGTTGGATGGGGCTTGGAGCCCCCTGGGCTGGGGGAGGGGTCCCTGACTATGGCAGGGGGTTGGAACTGGATGAGCTTTAAGGTCCTTTCCAACCCAAACCAGTCTGGGACTTTGTGTGTGTCTGCAGTTCACCCATGGGGGTTGGTAAATTAAGTATTTTAATGAATTAATGGATTTAATGAATTAATGGATTTAATGAGTTAAAGAATTAAACTCCAGGGGTTCTCTCACAGAACACTGCTCCCAACTTCAGGACAATGCCACGGCTCTACTTTTTTAAGCTCCATTCTTTCTGGGTGGGAAATCTTGGAAAGAAATTTCATCTGCATTGGGCTTGGGTGGTGAGAATGCAGGGAGAGGGCAGTGAGTCCACATCTGGAGGATGGGTGTGTGCAGGGCTCCTGCAGCTGGAGGAGGAGAGGTGATGCTCAATCCGTGCTCAGTGTGTGCAAACCTGGAGTGCATTCTGCATGCAGTGTGTGTGCAGGACCCGTGCAAATGGTTTCCAACCCATTGGCACGTGCAGGACACTGTGTGTGCTGCTCAGTCCATCCCTCCAAGAAATCTGCTCCCTCTCCATTCCATGGTTCTATTCTAAATGCAGGGTTTGATTCTGAGAGGGAGCAGATTTCTTGGAAGGATGGATGGAGCAGCACACACGGTGTCCTGCACGTGCCAACGGGTTGCAAAGCATTTCCATGGGTCCTGCACACACACAGAACTCATAGCAGAAGATGACTGAGCCTCGTGTACAGAATAATGAGGATGAGAACACTGGGCTGGTTTATTAAAACAGCTCGTGAAGGGAGAGGTCATGGGAAGCAGGAATTTTCCAAGTCAGAGAAGAGGTTGTGAATAAAAATAAAGTATTTTGTGTCATAACACCTCATCTAATGTGTGTCCAGTGAGGAGCACAGCCCAAGTCCCTTCTCCATGCAGTGACCACTTCTACATTCAGGGGACAAAGACAGAAACATGAAACCCAGCACAACAGGTTTTGTTTCCATAGAATCATGGAATGGCTGAGGTTGGAAAAGACCTCAGAGCTCATCTGCTCCAAGCTCCTGCCATGCCCAGGGACACCTCTCATCCAGCCCAGGTTGCTCCAAGCCTCCTCCAACCTGGCCTTGAACACCTCCAGGGAGGGGGCAGCCACAGCTTCTCTGGGCAATCTGTTCCAGAGGCTCAGCACCCTCCTGCTGAAGAACTTCTTCCTCAGCTCCAGCCTGAACCTCTTCTCCTGCAGTTTCAATCCATTTCCCCTTGTCCTCTGGCTGGACACTCTGAGGAAAAGTCCCTCTGCAGCCTTCCTGGAGGTTCCCTTCAGGGATTGGGATTATTTAATTGCATCAAACACATTTATCCACACTTTGTCCAGAGGAAGCAGACCCCAGAGGCTACAGAACCTGTGGCCACTTAAAGCCTTGCAGAATTTCTTCCAAACTCCTCATCTTTGTGCCCACACCAGATGCAGCAGCAACTACAGCATTAACCAGAGCCTGCTGGGATGTTTTCTCTGCCATCAGAGACTCTGCCTCTGCTTGGTCCTATCAATCCCTTTCTGGCCTCCACCCCAGCAATGGCAGCAATGACCCTGCAAAAATGCTGATTGTAAAGCGCTTTAAGATCCTTTTGCTTGTTTTGGTTTTTTTTTTTTTTTTTTTTTGGGTGGGGGGGAGAGGAAAAGCTGGATGGTAAGATGGGAACGGGTTAAACCCCTATCTAGGAGGTGTGTTTTAGAAACAGTGACTCTGTTTTTGGGGAAAAGAAGGAACTAACTGACCCATCGGGGTCCCCTTCTGTCCTCTCTAGCTGTGCTGCCTGGCTAGCCAGGCCTGAAGCTGTTTATGGGTTTATAGTCTCTCAAAACCCCAGATCCAATAGTGGAAATAATAATAATAAAAAAAATAATAGCTGTGGCTTGGGTTATTTATTTTTTTTTCCTCCTCTGGAGAAGATTGTCACAGTAATAACAGTTGTTTCCTGTGCTCTTACAATGCAGATGACGCCAACTGGAACTGCTGAGGTAGAAATGAAGTTGGGCTTTGTTCCCTGCATGTGAAATCCCTGGATGTTGGGAAAGAAAAGAAAAATCTGGCTTGGTCCCTGCTGCTGCTTTGATCCTTGGGACAAAGATGCTCTAGAACAGTTGTCTGGGTAGCCCAGGATGTAAGGAACGTGCACTGAGTACACAAAGAAAGAGACAAACCTCTCCTGAAGCTCAGAGTGTTCTTGCATGTCTGGATATTAAATTTCTCCTCAACCTTTTCAGTGTCCAGGGGGAAATAAAACAGGAGGCAAAGTGTTGAGAGGTTGTGGTGGTGGCAGGGATGGGTTCTGGGACATGGGAAGTGCCTCCAAGAGGGGTCTGCTGTCCCCTTTGGCTCCCACCACCACAGATTTGGGTGCTGGGATGCTTTGCTGTCCAAGCACATCCCCCAGACCTCCTCTTGCCTGCTGCAGAGAGGGATGAGCACTTTTCAAGCCAACAGCCTCACATTTTATTTCAAATGGGACATATCTGGGGTTTGGCTCCAGCTTGCATGGTGGGAGCTGCTGAATTCATCTCCAGACACCTCTGGTTGCTGCATGGAGGATTTGTCTCTGTGACTCTTGTCTAGATCCTGATGTCTGCTCAGGGAACTCAATCCCCACCACCAAAGGAAGGAATATTTGGGGTTCAGGCCATCAGGGTTTGTCACCCACCTCCACCTCCAGCCCACCAAATACCTTTTCCCAAAGCAGAAACTTGAGACCCTTCATCTCTCCCCTGCCCTGCTCTCCACAGCAGCAAGGAGATGAAGCAGCCAAAGTCTGAGGGTTGGATGGCATGGGTTCAAAATGCTCTTTAGGGATCTACACCTCTTGGCAGTGATGGTAAAGAGGGCAGAAAATCAGAGTTAGGGTCATTTTTGGCTCCCCGGGTGCAGCCACAGCACGGTGGGACTGGAGGAGGCAGCCCAAAAGTTTTAGGTGGCTGAGGTCCCCTCCAGCTGGCCTGTCCTTCATGAATATTTGGGGTTAGAGCAGAATTCCCCTACTGAAACCTGAGCTGTCTCAAGAGTAGCCACTTAAATCTAAGGCAGTCATCTGCAGGGGTGATAAGAACAGAAAACCATAAGAAGTCTTCCAAGGGAGACACAGCTCTTCCTGGAGGTGCCTCCCTTCTAGGAAATTCCATGGCAGGCAAACAGAAAGACTTCAAACATCCCACCCCCCATCCCCCAAGAAGAAGTTTGACCTAAACAACACTAACACAGCCCAAAACCCAGAGCCCAAAAGCTCCTGGGGCTCCCTGAAGCAGCAGGTGCCACCCCAGGTGTCTCCTGCAGGAAAGCCCAAGGCTTTTCCAGCCTAGTGCCAAGTCCCTTAGGTAGAAACAGAGCCGCCTACCTGAAGTATCCCAGGATAAGGACAGCAACTGTGAGGGATCCCAGAGAGATGGAGTATCCAACAGTATAAATCAAATAGAGGCGATCAAAGACCTCCTGCAGCACAAATGATGGAAAAAATAGCCTCGCATTAGAACGCGTCCCACTGCATGGTAACTTCTTTTATCCAAGAATAAACTTTATTAAGCTATCCTGGTACTTTCTTTTGAGATGCAATGCTTGCTCTTAACCACTATCACACTGCAGGACTTATTTAAATTATCACTTTTATTATCTCTACCCCCGCTTCCTAGGGCTGGTGAGTTCAGCTTGCACTGGAGTGTTCTTTTCAGTCCTCCCTGCATATTACCTTCATTTTATTTTATTTTATTTTATTTTATTTTATTTTATTTTATTTTATTTTATATTATTTTATTTTATTTTATTTTATTTTATTTTATTTTATTTTATTTTATTTATTTTATTTTATTTATTTTATTTTATTTTATTTTATTTTATTTTATTTTATTTTATTTTATTTTATTTTATTTTATTTTATTTTATTTTATTTTATTTTATATATTTTCTTTTTTTTATTTTATATATTTTCTTTTTTTTATTTTATATATTTTATTTATTATTTTATTTTTTCCCCTAGTAATTTGCCTTTTAAAATATATTTCTGAAAGAGCGTTTTTTTTTTTTTTTTACCCCCCCCTAAAATTTTTATTTAAAGCCCAAGCATTTGTTCTAGTTTGAGGTTTGCTATGGCAAGAATGAAAAGAAGGAGCTGTCATAACTTGTTGTACCTGAATTGTTGAAAGAAAATATGCAAAAATATGGAAATCCTGATGAGAAGTGCAGCATGTGTGCTGAGGAGTTGTCTTCAAACCCCTGTTGGAGTTGGCTCACTACTAACAGAAAAAGATTTCCATCTTAACCCCCCATTCCTATACTTCCAAGCTTTCTTCTCTCCTAAAATAATTTCCTCCTTCACTCTGGCCAATCTGGGAAAAAGAGCTGAAGATGCCTTGATTTTTTCCCTGATTTTTTTCCACCTTGGTAGCATCACAGAGATTGAGGTTATCAGAGCTCTGGGTCTGGGAGACCTTGAGCAATCCCACTTGATGTCCTCTTTTTGACACCAGCACTTGGAGAGCTCATTTTTTTCTTCATTCCTCTTTCCTAAAGACTGGGGAGCTGGGGAGGAACTGGGATTTTTTTCCAAGGCACCAGTGATGGAGTTGGGTAAATCCCACACCTGGGAGTTTTTCAGCTTTTGCATCCCAAAGGAACCCAAAGCGCTTTACAGCCAAACCCAGGGATTTCATGGCAAAATTTTTATTTTTATTTTTTTTTCTTAAACAAAATGCCCACTGACCTGGGATTTGTTTTTTGCTGGAACTGTAAAATTTAGGCTCTGCAATACCATTGCTGAATAGCAGGCTGGAGGAGGGTCAGCCCACCACAGTAAACATGGGGAGGATATACTTAGGCTGTGGGATAGGAGAAGAATCACCTGCATTTATTTTTCTTTTCCATTTTTTTTTTTTTTTTTAAATCAAAAGCAGCCTGTGGCCATGGTTATTCAATCCAGACACAACTTTAGCTTGCCAAAGTCCCTTTGGAAAAGGTCCTGTTACAGGAGAGCTCATAGTAATTAATCCTGCAGTAGGTTTTAGTTCTCTTGGCCCTCTGCATTTTAGAGCTGGGCTTAGAATCCCTGAGCTTTCCATTTCATATATCTCAATATTAAATTGAGATAATTTATTAATTGATATTAATTGCTTTTCTTCATCCTGTGCTGGGGCACGCAGTTGAACTCAGGGATTACTGAAAATCTGCCCCAAAATGGTTAAAATGCCTGCTGCCATCCTCGCTTTCCTCATCTGAAATTCAAAAGAAAACCCCAAAGAAACCAAGCAATTCAGCATCTTTCTCCTCCCCTGCCTTCCCCTCACCCCACCCGCTGGGTTGCAATAACATCAGAAACTCTGGGCTTTGAATGACAGCTCTGATTTTGATTTGAGGCTCAAAATGCTGTCCTGGAATGCAAAACCTCAGCCCTATTACATCAGAATCCCCAGATATGGGAATATTTCTTTGTGGTTTCCATTGGTTGAGTGGTGTGCTTGCCAATATTAATCCAGTGTGTGTGTATGTGCTTTTACATATATATATATATATATTTATTTTATATATATATTTATCTGTGGAGGCAGCAGGCACTAAAAAGCCAATGCGAGCAGATTTGAGGGCTTTAAGGAGGGGAAAAAAAAGCTCCTCCCCTCCAAATCCTGGCCTAATTCTCCCATTCTGGAATTCTTCAGAATCATAGAATAATTTGGGTTGGAAGGGACCTCCAAAGGTCATCTTGTCCAACCTCCCTGCAGGAAGACTCTTTGAACTGGAAAACATTTGCCTCCACGGTGAAATAAATTTATTATTTATTGTTTCATTTAGTAATTAATTTTAAAATATTTTTTGTTTAAAATTGATTTATCTAAATATTAAAAAACCCTACTCCAAGATGAGAATTCCTGGTGGTGTGGCAGTTGTGAGGCTTTACTCCAACCCAGCTGGACCAAAGCATCCCTGAGCCCCATTCAGAATTTTTCCCCCCGGATGGATCCACGTTCCTATGGGACAAAGCCATCGTTGTAGCAGGAATGGGCCAGGGAAGAGCCTGCTGATTGGCTGGCAGGACATTTTCAGAGGTTGTGGTTAATTAATTTCTCTGATTAACCACAGGGCCTCCTTTTGGAAAGGCTCTGGAGGCAGAACTGCCAAGACACACACGTGTAGGGATGCAGGGATGCTCCCTGGTGTACCTGCTCGTGCCACAGATCTCACCCAGTGTCACCTTGGGGAAAGGGGATTTTTTTTTTTTTTTTTTTTTTGGGGGGGGGGGGAATGGGGTGCTTAGAACCTTGGGGAAGGTCTCAAAGGTAAAAGGTTGAGGTTCTCCAAAAAGCTCCATGGGGCAGCCCTTAGGAGGGCAGCTGGTGTTTGCTAGTGCTTGTCCTCAGGAATGGTGAGATCTGGATTTATCCAGGAGGGAAAAGTAAAAGCTCTAAAGACATTTCCAGGTGTCAGTCATCTCCCAGTACAACCGAGGTCCCAGCTTAGTGGAAGCTGAATCAGGAAGGGTCCTCCAGGTAAAAAAATATTGAGTCATCTGCCAGCTGCAACAACCACTTCCGTGGGCTGAGAACCCTCTTTTTGGAATTGCAATGGATGAGAATTTAAATAATTCACAGAAGACCACACAGGTCATGCATGGCCAAGCCATGGACACAAACTGGAACCTCCCCAGTCCCAAGACACTGCTTCCCAGAACATTTTCCTACAGCAGGATCTCTACTTAATGTCTCCTGAAAAGAGACAGACTGACCACCACTGCTCATCCACTGATCTCTTGGAAAAATGATGCAAAAATCTGGCTTTGCCACAGCCTGAGACCCTGATTTAAAAGGAGTGATTGGGGTTGTCCAGCCTGGAGAAGAGGAGGCTCTGAGGTGACATTTTGGTGGCATTCCAATACCTGCAGGGTGCCTACAGGAATGATGGGGGGGGGGGACTTTTTGCACGGGCATGTAGCAGGAGGACAAGGGAAAATGGTTTAAAACTTGAAGAGGGGAGGTTTTTAGATGAGATATTTGGTGGAAATTTCTTAATATGAGGGTGGTGAGACACCTCCCAGAGAAGCTGTGGCTGCTCCATCCCTGGAAGTGTTGAAGGTTGGATGGGGCTTGGAGCCCCCTGGGCTGGGGGAGGGGTCCCTGACCATGGCAGAGGGATTGGAACTGGATGAGCTTTAAGGTCCCTTCCAACTCTTTCCATTCCAGGATTCTATGATTCTATACTTTAATTAGTGTCATTTAATTTGCCTCCTACAGTGATCCTTTAATGTTCCAACTGTCGACACATGCACTATAAAAAAAACAAAGAAAAAGAAAGAAGAGGTAAAGAAAAACTAGAAGAACAAAACCTCAGTATCTCTGATTCCAAGGGCTGGAATTATCAGCCAAATACTCTAAAACTCACAACACAGTACCAAGATTAGGGAACATCAGTTTCAAATCTGGTGTCCTTGAGGGTTGCCCACTGCCCACACCATTCCCTGCTCTGCTGGAGAAGGGGTGGGATGGATCTGAGCCCTCCCTTTTTTCCTGTCTCCTCCAGCTTTCCTGTGCCACCTCCCTAAGGAATCCTAGGATTCTAGAATGGTTAAGAGACCTTAAGGATCATCTAGTCCCAACCCCTTTGCATGGGCAGGGACACCAATACTCAACCTGTCCCTTTCCACTCCTCTGGAAACTTTCCCTGAGCCACTCGTGGTTGGTCCTGGAGGGTGCAGGGCAGGATGAGGCCCATCTGATGTGGCTGAGCTGTTTTTGGGGTGGGTGAAAATGACTTTCCATCAAGTCAGGAACCACACATCCTCTTTAGGTCACGCTCTGTGGTGTCCTTTAGGTCACAACCTCGGGGCTTCTCTTTACCCTCATCCTCTCTGCTCACACATCCCAAAGCTCCACCAAACCACAGCCATTTATCTTGTGTAGCCAGGTGAAATGATTCATCCTCAGTCAGCTAACCCACCTGAATTTCTCTTCCTGCCCTCATTCCAGATGTAACTCGGAGGCTGACAATACCAAACCCACAAAAAAAAAAAAAAAAAAAAAAAAAAAAAAAAGTACTGTTTCAGATCTATTGCATGCTGAACGTGTAACAAGATCTCCTGTTCCCTCTCTCTCTCTCTTGGTTTGGTGGGACACATCCTCTCTGTTCCCCTTTACATCTCAGCTTTCCACCAACCTGACCTCAAGGGTAGAAACTTCACAGGAGCCTGGAGGCTTTGGGAGAAGAGGAAACCAAAGCAGAGCTGGGAATGCCTTCTGCATGACCTCAGAGAGCACGTGGAAAAAAAAAACCACAACAAAAATTAAAATAAAATAAACAAAATGTAGTGACCATGGGGCATCCACTGGTTGGATGTGTCCCCCTGCCACAAGGGTCCCTGCATTCTCCACTCCCTGTGGTTTGGGCTTCTTCCAGGTATGTGACCCTCAGACCTGGCTGTTACATTTTCATCGTGTGCTCAGGGCTTAAACCTGATTCCTCATTTCTCCACTTCCACCAACAGGGAGATAATTTGCATTGATCTGCATCCAGAGGAGAAGTGTTTTCCTCTGCAGGACATCAGGGCACCAGGCGTGGGGGTTTGGAGGCCCCATTTGCAGTGAAACCAAGACTCTGCTTTTCCTCTTCTCTACAGCCAGCTGTAGGACATGGTGTGTAAAGAGCATTTCTGCTCCCTCATATTTCTGTATGGCTACATTGACTTTGTGGTCCCCTTGGTAAGATCTGTGATGCAGATAGCTCCATCAGAGACCCCAGAAGCAGGAAGAAAGGGGTGTTTTAGGCTGAAATTAATATATTTTTAGCCCCAAAATGATGGTCTCTGCCATCAACTTCATTGGGTTGTCATAAGAAGAGGCTGGGGTGAGCAGCTCAAATAGAGGAGTTTGTATTTATAGAAATATAAATATGCATGCAAAGAGCAGCTGATGGAACTGGGTTGTTTAGTCTGGAGAAAAAGAGGCTGAGGGGAGACCTTCTGGCTCTCTGCAACCCCCTGAGAGGAGGTTGGAGCCAGGGGGGATCGGGCTCTGCTCCCAAGGAACAAGGGATGGGACAAGAGGAACTTTGGGCACAACTCAAGTGGTGCCAGGGGAGGTTTAGGTTGGAGCTGGGGAAGAATTTCTCCCTGGAAAGGGTTGTCAGGGCCTGGCCCAGGCTGCCCAGGGCAGGGCTGGAGTCCCCATCATCCCTGGAGGGGTTTCAGAGCAACCCCTGGGGATGTGGGGATGAGGGACATTAATGGTGACCTTGGCAGTGCTGGGGGAGCGGTTGGACTGGATGATCTTAAAAGTCTTTTCCAACCATAATAATTCCATGATTCCAGTACTGTAGGGAATGTTAAGCATCTCCAGTGCTGCCAGATGTCTACATGTAGGTAAATATGAACACCTTAAGTGCAGCCAGCAGAGCTGGAGGGATGTTCAGCTCTATAGAAGAGTCTGTGGAAAAAGAAGGATGAGGAGCAGGGTGGGAATAGACCCCTGAGCCCCCTGTGAGCCCTTAGGGATGCATCCAGGAAAGGAAGTGCTTTTCCATGTCATGCCCAGTTCATCTACAGTATTAAAAAGGACAACCAGGAGGCCACAGAACGAACAGTCCCCAAACCTGCTGATAACATCAATAAAAAAAACCCCAAACCTTCTCCAAATCCTAAACTTCTCCAAATCCTATGCTCAAACCATGTGGTAAGATGGCCCCACAGCTGCAGGATCTGGGGATGCTTTAAGCAGAGAGAAGAACCCTCATAAACTGCCCTGAAGCACCTACTGTGGGCCAGCAATGGTTAAATATGGGGTACAAGTGGAGTAGGGAACTGAAAACTTTTAGGACTTGGCTTGAGAGGGTGCTGAGCCATCTTAACTAAACCGTGTTCTCATCTAGAAAGGTTGGACCAGATCATCCTTGAGGTCCCTTCCAGCCTGACATTCTGTGGTTCTAAGATTCTTCTCATGGTGAAGAATTTCCTAACTTCCAATCTCCATCTCCCCTCCTCTGGTTTGGATCCAACCCCCCATGTCCTATCACTCCCTGACACCCTAAAAAGCTCCTCCCCAGCTTTCTTCTAGGCAAGATGTCTTCTCCATCTTATCCAGGAGAGCAAGTAGGCTGCAGCTGGTGGCTTCAAGAGTGTGTTTGCCCAGAGATTTCACAGATAGAATCACAGAATTCCAGGCATTGGGATGGCCCAGGACAGTGGTGGGGTCACCATCCCTGGAGGGATTAAAAGGCATTTGGACCTTGTCCTTAAGGACATGGGTCAGGAGTTGACTGTGGTGTTGGTCAAAGGTTGGACTGGATGAACTTGGAGGTCTCTTCCAACCCAAACATTCTGGGGTTCTGGGATCACTCAGACAGACACAGAATGTAAAGGGTTGGAAGGGACCTAGGGGGTGGTGAGACCCTGGCCCAGGTTGCCCAGAGAGGTGGTGGAAGCCCCATCCATCCCTGGAAGTTTTTAAGGCCAGGCTGGATGATGCTCTGAGCAACCTGAGCTGGTGGGAGGTGTCCCTGCCCATGGCAGGGGGTTGGAACTGGGTGATCTTAAAAGTCCTTCCAACCCTAAAAATTCTGTGATTTTATGACATCAACCTCCAAGGCTGTCAATCCAGTGTTCATTCAGCAGTCCTCATTTTCTCTTTAGAAAGCAACCCAAGAGCAATTTCTGGCTGGGGGCAGCCACAAGCTGTTAATTCCCCTGTCCCTGATGGTTTTAGGGCACTTTCCTGATTTCAGAAAACAGTTTCATTGCCCCTCTCTGAATCCAGTTTATACAGCCCAGGCCTCAACAACCCCATGGGGAGCTCCAGGCTGGGCACAGAGTGGCAGAAAGGGAGCTGGGAGTCTGGATTGCCAGGAAGCTGAAGAGGAGGCAGCAATGTGCCCAGGTGGCCAAGAAGGCCAATGGCATCCTGGGCTGGCTCAGGAACAGCGTGGCCAGCAGGTCCAGGGAAGGGATTCTGCCCCTGTGCTCAGCCCTGGGGAGGCCACAGCTTGAGTCCTGTGTCCAGTTCTGGGCCCCTCAGCTCAGGAAGGAGATTGAGGTGCTGGAGCAGGTCCAGAGAAGAGCAAGGGGGCTGTGAAGGGATCCAGCACAAGTCCTGTGAGGAAGGGCTGAGGGAGCTGGGGGTGTTGAGGCTGGAGAAGAGGAGGCTCAGGGGAGACCTCATCACTCTCTCCAACTCCCTGAAAGGAGGTTGGAGCCAGGGGGGGGTTGGGCTCTTTTCCCAGGCAACTCTCAGCAAGACAAGAGGGCACAAGAGGTCTCAAGTTGTGCCAGGGGAGGTTTAGGTTGGACATTAGAAAGAATTTCTTTCTGGAGAGGGTGATCAGGCATTGGAATGGGCTGCCCAGGGAAGGGGTGGATTCTCCATCCCTGGAGATATTTCAAAAGAGCCTGGATGTGGCACTCAGTGCCATGGGCTGGGAACCACGGGGGGAGTGGATCAAGGGTTGGACTTGATGAGCTCTGAGGTCCCTTCCAACCCAGCCAGTTCAATGATGATTCTATGATGATGGTTTTAGGGCACTTTCAGAAAACAGTTTCCCTGCCCCCCTCTGAATCCAGTTTATATGGCCCAGGTTAAAGGGGAGTGAAAGACACCACCTTTCTCTGGGGCCACTCTGTTTGGTCCACCTTATAATTATCCCTTGATGGCTAAAATGAGCCAATCCCCCACCTAAACGAGCAGCCATGGACACCCATATAAATATATTTACACGTGCATGTGTGGGCAGGGGTGGGTGTGGGTGCTGGTTGGGGTGCGTGTGTCTGTACATGGAGCTATCTATAGGTACAGGACTATTTCTAGAGCTTGTAAAGCAGAGGTATATATAGCCACAGACAGACATTTCCCCCCCAACTAATACTTTTTAATGCATGGTTTCTTAAAAGCTCCTTTGGTTTCATCTGCTTGGATGCTGCCCTACTCCCAGCCAGCCCACGACCTCCTCCCAAAACGTTGGTGAAGTGCAGCTGTGACACAGAGATGCTGTGCCCCAAGGGGGGGAAATAATAATAGAAAACAAGCTCCCTCTAAAGAGGATTGGTCTATCTTGCCAGATTCCCCCCCCTCCCCCCCTTTTTTTTTTTATTAAAAAAAAAAAAAAATCAAAGGAAGATTTATTAATACCAGTGCTTCAGAGTCACGCTTGGCTGTGAAAGACAAGAGGTTTTCCTTGCCCTCTGAAAGTCATCACCCACTTGAGAAAAAAAAAAAAAAAGGTCGTTCCTTCTCTCTTTTATTTCCACAGGCCCAAGAGAGCTGCAGAAGAGGGATAAGCACTGCTGGACTTGTCACCAAAAGGCAGCCAAGCCCATGGCAAAACAGGAGAAAATGCAGAGGTGGGTGCAGGGACAGTGCAAAGACAAGGGTAATAATAATAAAAATAATAAAATAAAATAATAAAAAAGGCAAAAAATAGTAAAAAAGAAAAGTAATAAAAATTTAAAAAATATTTTAAAATTAAAATTAAACCCAAATGCTGTTGAAAAGCATTTTAAAATCAAGATACAATTCCAAAGCTAGAGGAAACCCATTTTAATTCCAATCTTCTTGGCACTGGGCAGACATCACTTAGGCAATACCATCTTGTCTATTTAATGTAAACAGTGATGATGGGCTAATCTGTTTTAACATTAAATGTAATTAAATTCACCTCTGTGTAACTTGAACACAGAACTCATAGCAGAAGATGACTGAGCCTCGTGTACAGAATAATGAGGATGAGAACACTGGGCTGGTTTATTAAAACAGCTCGTGAAGGGAGAGGTCATGGGAAGCAGGAATTTTCCAAGTCAGAGAAGAGGTTGTGAATAAAAATAAAGTATTTTGTGTCATAACACCTCATGTAATGTGTGTCCAGTGAGGAGCACAGCCCAAGTCCCTTCTCCATGCAGTGACCACTTCTACACTCAGGGGACAAAGACAGCAACATGAAACCCAACACAACAGGTTTTGTTTCCATAGAGTCATGGAATGGCTGAGGTTGGAAAAGACCTCAGAGCTCATCTGCTCCAAGCTGCTGCCATGCCCAGGGACACCTCTCATCCAGCCCAGGTTGCTCCAAGCCTCCTCCAACCTGGCCTTGAACACCTCCAGGGAGGGGGCAGCCACAGCTTCTCTGGGCAATCTGTTCCAGAGGCTCAGCACCCTCCTGCTGAAGAACTTCTTCCTCAGCTCCAGCCTGAACCTCTTCTCCTGCAGTTTCAATCCATTTCCCCTTGTCCTCTGGCTGGACACTCTGAGGAAAAGTCCCTCTGCAGCCTTCCTGGAGGTTCCCTTCAGGGATTGGGATTATTTAATTGCATCAAACACATTTATCCACACTTTGTCCAGAGGAAGCAGACCCCAAAGGCTACAGAACCTGTGGCCACTTAAAGCAGAATTTCTTCCAAACTAAGAAGTCTAAAGTCTAAAAGTCTAAACAATCTAAAAGTCTAAACCTCTTCTGCTTCAACCTAAAGACATTTCCTCTTGTCCTATCATTTTTAGGGTTTTTTTACTACGCTGGGAGTGGAAAGTCTTCTCCAAGTGCTGGTAAAAAATAAACATCTCTTTTATTCTTTCCAACCTTCCTCTACCAATTTACCTTGACCAAGTTCTAGCTGGTAGTTTGGAAGGTCTCAGAGAAAGGAACTCCTTTCCCTAGGGGAAATCTTGGAGACTTCACAGATGGAGAAATCTCCAGCAGATGCCTCCCACCTTGGGACATGGCTGAGGGAGCTGGGAGAGGGGAGACCTCAGAGAGGCCAAGAAGTTGTGCAACCTTTTGAAGCTCTCAATGTGAGCAAGAAGCTCAATGACCCCAACACCTACTCCAGACACTTCTCAGAAGGCTCTGGGGCTAAAATATTTCTTTCCACTCTATGGACAGGGACGAGTCCCACCAAACTTTTTTAAAAGTGCCCATCATCCAACCCTTGATACAACATTCTTCTCTAAGAAGTAGCTGGAGCAGTCCCTGGTGTATACAACCTTTTCTGTTCCTTGGCATGCAAGATGCTCAAATAACATATTTCCTCAGTCAACAACTTCATTCATCTGTTGCTTCACCACTGAGGAAAAAAAAAAACCCAGCTATGATGTGGCTGGATTTAAAATTAGGAACATCCTCCCCAAGCAACTGTGTGTCATCTTCAAGCCTGCTCCCCACAGTGAAGCTGGTGGTTAGATCTTTATCTCCAGCTGTCTGAAAATAACCCTTGCTGCAAATCATCAGTCCCTGATGCCCTACCCCGTGGCCAAGCAGGACATCTTCCCCCTAACACTGAGAAATCAGAGGTTTCTGCCTCTTTCTTGCCTCCCTTTGCAAACTCCAGCAGCAGAGCAGCAACCACGAGTGGGTGGAAATGTCTTTCCCTGCCTAACAAGGTCACATCCTCCTGGGTGACTCCACTGGCAGCTTTGCCCTCACTTTAGCAGAGAATTTCTTCTCTGCTGCAATTTGGAGTCACTCAGCAGCACTACAGAGCCCCAGCTGAGCACAGACCTGGGCAGAGAGGGAGGAAATTTCTGCCACCTCCTATTTTGCCACTTACCTGAATCTGTGCAAAAAGAAGGGCCATAGATCTGATGTATAGTAGACACCTTTTTTTTTTTTTTTCTCCCCCTTTCTTTTTCCCTCCCTTTCTTTTTTCCCTCTTTCTTTTTTTTCCTCTTTCTTTTTTCCCTTTTCTTTTTTCCCCCCTTCTTTTTTCCCCTCTTTCTTTTTTCCCCCTTTCTTTTCCCCCCCTTTCTTTTTTCCCCCTTTCTTTTTTCCCTCTTTCTTTTTCCCCCTTTCTTTATTCCCCCTTTCTTTTTTCCCCTTTCTTTTTTTCCCCTTTCTTTTCCTCCCTTTCTTTTTTTCCTTTTCTTCCCTCCTTTCTTTTTCCCCCTTCTTTCCCCCCTTTCTTTTTTCCCCCTTTCTTTTTTCCCCTTTCTTTCCCCCCCCTTTCTTTTTCCCCTCTTTCTTTTTTTCCCCTTTCTTTTTTCCCTCTTTCTTTTTTCTCCCTTTCTTTCCCCCCCTTTTGTTTTTCCCCTTTCTTTTTTCCCTCTTTTTTCCCCCCTTTCTTTTCCCCCCTTTCTTTTTTCCCTCTTTCTTTTTTTCCCCTTTCTTTTTTCCCTCTTTCTTTTTTCTCCCTTTCTTTACCCCCCTTTTGTTTTTCCCCTTTCTTTTTTCCCTCTTTTTTCCCCCTTTCTTTTCCCCCCTTTCATTTTTTCTCTTTCTTTTTCCCCCTTTCTTTTTTTCCCCTTTCTTTTTTCCCTTTTTCTTTTTTCCCCCTTTCTTTTTTCCCCTTTCTTTTCTCCCCCTTTCTTTTTTCCCCCTTTCTTTTTTTCCCCTTTCTTTTCCCCCTCTCTCTTTTCTCTGCCTTTATTTCCCCCCCCTTTTCTTTTCCCCTTTCTTTTTTCCCTCTTTTTTCCCCCTTTCTTTTCCCCCCATTTCTTTTTCCCCCTTTTTTTTTTCCCCTTTCTTTCCCCCCCCTTTCTTTTTTCCCCTTTCTTTTTTCCCCTCAGGACCACACCAAACCCCCTCCATGTGCTCTGAAACCCATTTCTAACTTTGGATTGCTTTCCTTGTTTCAAAATGGTGACTACACCAGAATTAGCCCAAAATATGTTCTTGCCTGCCCATTTGCAAAGGACTTGACCCCAACCCATCCCCAATGAACAAACCACGTGCAAACCTCTGATCCTTCATTTACACCTCTCATTTAAGAGGGTCCCTGTTTACCACCTGAAGAAGCAGGGTTGCTTCTGGTTTGGTCTTTTAACTCTGTGTTTCTACACCCCTATGGCACAGGGATGGGCATAAACACTGGAATTCTTGCTAAAAACCTGGTAGCAAAATTATTGCCTGGTGGGAAAAGGGAGTTTTGATGGCATGGAGGAACCCCCAACCACTTCTCAGTGTCCCTAAGATCTCTTTACAGATGGGACCATGGCAGCTGGAGGAACCTTTTCCAGCTCTGAGGATGATTTCAAAGTAAAAAAAAAAAACCCAAACCCAACCCTCCCCATCCAAACTCTGTGGCTTTGGAGAGCTGGGCCATGGTTTCCCAGAGGAGGCAAGAAAAGAGGGATCCTCAAGGGGTTTGAAAGAAGAAAGTGCTCCTGTGGGGGAGGCCCAAATACACAAATGCAATTTCCTACCCTCTCCCTTGTCTCGTTGGTGAGGAACTTGGCACATTCACTGTAGTTGGCCCAGGTCCTGTTGTTGCCTGGGACCAGCTTCTGGTTTGGTCTTTTAGCTCTGTGTTTCTACACCCCTATGGCACAGGGATGGGCATAAACACTGGAATTCTTGCTAAAAACCTTGTAGCAAAATTATTGCCTGGTGGAAAAAAGAGTTTTGATGGCATGGAACAACCCCCAACCACTTCTCAGTGCCCCTAAGTTTCCCCAGGATCTCTTTACATGATCATGGCAGCTGGAGGAACCTTTTCCAGCTTTGAAGATGATTTCAAAGTCAAAAAAAAAAAACCAACCCAACAAACCCAACCCTCCCCATCCAAACTCTGTGGCTTTGGCGAGCTGGGCCACGGTTTCCAAGAGGAGGCAACAAAAGAGAGATCCTCAAGGGGTTTGAAAGAAGAAAGTGCTCCTGTGGGGGAGGCCCAAATACACAAATGCAATTTCCTACCCTCTCCCTTGTCTCGTTGGTGAGGAACTTGGCACATTCACTGTAGTTGGCCCAGGTCCTGTTGTTGCCTGGGACCAGCTTCTGGTTTGGTCTTTTAGCTCTGTGTTTCTACACCCCTATGGCACAGGATGGGCATAAACCCTGGAATTCTTGCTAAAAACCTGGCAGCAAAATTATTGCCTGGTGGGAAAAAGGAGTTTTGATGGCATGGAGGAACCTCCAACCATTTCTCAGTGCCCCTAAGTTTCCCCAGGATCTCTTTACATGATCATGGCAGCTCGAGGAACCTTTTCCAGCTCTGAGGATGATTTCAAAGTCAAAAAAAACCCAACCCAACAAACCCAACCCTCCCCATCCAAACTTTGTGGCTTTGGAGAGCTGGGCCATGGTTTCCAAGAGGAGGCAAGAAAAGAGGGATCCTCATGGGGTTTGAAAGAAGAAAGTGCTCCTGTGGGGGAGGCCCAAATACACAAATGCAATTTCCTACCCTCTCCCTTGTCTCGTTGGTGAGGAACTTGGCACATTCACTGTAGTTGGCCCAGGTCCTGTTGTTGCCTGGGACCAGCTCCCAGCTCCCGTTCAGGTCACACCGGCGATAAGCGTGGCCTGCAGGAGGGAAAGGAGAGACAGAGGAAACAAAACAAGACCTGGCAGGAGAGGAAAAACCTCTTCTCAGGGTGGATTTCATTGCCCCCCTTGCCGCCTGCCTGCTTTGAGGCTCAGCAGCAAGAAGACAATTTCCACCTCCTTCCACCTCTCACTTTTCCGACTGAGAAACCCCAGGGAGCCAGTAACAAGTTGCACTTAATATCAGCTCAGATATTGGGTCTACAAAACTGGAGGAAAAGCTTTGAAAAAGTCCCAAAGCACAGAATCATCCTCAGAATTGCAGGTCTCCCTGTGGAAATAAATAATCATCCATGTTGTGCTGCTCCCTGGGTAGAGAGTCAGCACATCTTCAGGGACATTTTTTATGGTCACCCTCTTCATGATGAGGGAGGAAGAAGAGAAGGGGAGGTTTCATCTTGGGATTCAGCTAGCAGATGAGAACATCCACGTTCAGATGTCCCTGTGGGGGAACCATGGCATGGGCTGTGTGTAAAAAGTCCTTTTACAGTGAACAGGACTGAAACCACTCAACACATCTGTCTGCCACAGCATCCCAGAGTGTGAAGTGGGAAGGGACCTCCAGGCCCATCTGCTCCAACCCTTCTCATATTATTGTTGATCTGAGATGTCTCAGCACCCCTGGAGCTGAGACTTCCAACTTTCCCAAGTGGGGGAATCCCCCCCTTCCCCTGGGAGACCATTCCAAGGTCTGACTGTCCTCAGGGGGAAAAATTTTCCTCTGGTGTCCACTGGGAATCTCCCCAGGAGGTTGCCCTGTGGCTACAGGAGAATTTACAGTGAGAATTTACATCTGAGGGTCTTCATCTGACCCCTTCCCCATCTGGCTTGCCCAGAGGACAGCAGTGAGGTGAGGAATCCATGTTGGGTTATGGAATAAAAAAGGAAGAGATTGCCTCTTCCTCCTGCCCTCTGATGTGCAGAGGTCTCTACCAGAGGTCACCAACCAAGAGTTAAGTTGGTTTAGCTCATGGTCTCTTGTAACCAGGGAGGAGGGGAATATCATTACTTGTTTTCAGAAAAAACACCATTTAGTTCTCTGCTGGGGATGTATAATCTAAATTGTCTGATTTTTCAGTCTTTGGGTGCACAGCTTTGCCTGAGAAGAGAGAATGTTTTAGCTTTGAAAATACCCCTGAGGAGTGAGTGTACATCCACTGCTTCCAAAAAACATGCAACAGGCTTTGGGGCAGCAGAAAAAGCCAAGAAATGTGCTGCCCAGGGGAAAAGGAGAGAGGGGGGAAGTCACATCTTGTGGTTACCAGCACTGCTCTCTGTGCAGGGGTCTGGGAAGAGATTGGGGTCTATTAAAATAATATTAAATTAATTAAAAATTAAATTAAAAATTAAATCAAAATTCTAAAAGGTGGAGGGAAGAATAAAAATTGGAAGAATGTAAATGGGAAGAATATAAATGGGAAGAATATAAATGGGAAGAATATAAATGGGAGGAATATCTTGCAGCGTTCTATTGCTACCCAAAGTTTGTGGCACCAAACAAATAGAGGTTTGGAACAATGCAAGATTCTCCAGTTGCTGCATGTAACTGGTGCTTATAATGTCCCAGTAGAGGCTGGGTGGGGCAGGTGGGGAATTTGTCCTTGTTTAGGTTAAAACAGAGCTTTTCTTCCAGCATAAAATAAAACCGAAAAAAAAAAAAAATAAAATAATAAGGTGGCTTCTTGACTTATTTTCCCCTGGCTTTCGCTCTGCTTGGATGGGAGTCACCATGTGATTGAAAAAAAAAGGAGAATTTCTTATTTTTGGACTCTCCTTGCTCTGCTGGCAGGGAGGACACCACCTACCTTTGTGGTTGAAGTCATAGATGTACTCAGGACATGGCATAGCCACCACTTTGCCTGGCATGCCCTCAGGCCAGCAGACAATCCCATCCCACTCAGGAAGACAAAAGCCATCTGTGGAAGGGACACAAAGAGAAACAGGAGTCACTGGACCTGCAGAAGTGACATTAACACCTCTGTCCCACCTTTTGGGGACGATTCTCTGTGAAAAAGGGAGCGATGCTTCAGAAAGCTGCTTGGAGGTATCGTTGAAATTTTCTTCCTTGGTTTGAAGTCCAGAAGGTGAAGTTTCCCTTAAGTTTATGGCAGAAGGACACGGTCAGGCAGACCTGAGCACTCTCTGAGAGGGATAAATGGATCTGGAAAGTTTATTTTCCATGTGGGCTGGGAGAAATGGGCCCCTCAGTTTAGGAAGGAGATTGAGGTCCTGGAGCAGGTCCAAAGGAGGCAACTGGGCTGGTGAAGGGACTTGAGCACAGATCCTATGAAGAGAGGCTGAGGGAGCTGGGGGTGTTGAGGCTGGAGAAGAGGAGGCTCAGGGGAGACCTCATCACTCTCTCCAACTCCCTGAAAGGAGGTTGGAGCCAGGGGGGGGTTGGGCTCTTTTCCCAGGCAACTCTCAGCAAGACAAGAGGGCACAAGAGGTCTCAAGTTGTGCCAGGGGAGGTTTAGGTTGGACATTAGAAAGAATTTCTTTCTGGAGAGGGTGATCAGGCATTGGAATGGGCTGCCCAGGGAAGGGGTGGATTCTCCATCCCTGGAGATATTTCAAAAGAGCCTGGATGTGGCACTCAGTGCCATGGGCTGGGAACTGCAGTGGGAGTGGATCAAGGGTTGGACTTGATGAGCTCTGAGGTCCCTTCCAACCCAGCCCATTCTAGGATTCTGTGATTCTATGATTCTATGAAATGGAAAGTGGGCAGGAGAGCAGAGTAGAGAAGAAGAGGACTGGAGCATTTGTGGCTTTGTAGAATGATGGGCAACATGAAGATGAATTTCTCCATAATTTTTCCAGTTTTGCAGCGGGAGTGGATCAAGGGTTGGACTTGATGATCTCTGAGGCCCCTTCCAACCCAGCCACTTCTATGATTCTATGCCCAATGCCTGATACAGCAACACAGATTTCAGCTTAGGCTACCAAGGAGCAAGATTCTGGTGTGGCTGAATTTATTGTGAGTCTGAAAGCTACCACTTCAGGTGATGATTTTATGCCTTGTCCTGGTTTGGGCCAGGATCAAGGGGATTTTCTGTCTTGTCCTTTTGCTTTCAGCTCAGTCTCTTGTCAGGAGCTGCACTGCTGAAATGAACAGCAAGTTTCTGTTCAGTGTCTGATCTGGGACTGATCACACTCCAGGATTGGAGTTACAGCCAGAGCCTGGTGTGCAGAGCCAAGGACACTGCTCAGCTCTGAGGAACATTTTACCCTCCAGAAGGAATCAAGAGGTCCCACCTGCAGCCTCCTTTGGGGAGGAACAGACAAGAGAGATGCCAGAACTGACCAAACAGAGGATTCCATCCCATACACCTCATCCTCAGGATAAAGTTGAGGCATCACCAGGGTCAACCCCCTTCCTGCTTCCCCTTCTTCCCCTCTCCCTGTTTCCTTCAGCATCCTGGGAGGATTCCATCCCTTCCTCTGCCTGTGCTCCTGATCCATCCCAGCCTGAATCTGTGTGTTCCTGCCTCCAGCTCCCAACTGCTGCTGACCCCAGGATTCCAGCCTGGACTTTCCCAGGGCTGCCCTGCAGCCTCGGGGGTGACCTGAGAGTTATTGGGGGAGAGGGGGAGGAACCTGGAATCAATTTTCCTGTATATGTGTATAGATTTAATCATTTTTCCTATTTATCATTCCTGTTTCACTAAAGCTGTGTAGTTTAGTTTCCAACCCATCAGTCTCTCTCCCTTATTCTCTCCTTTTTTTTTATCAGGGAGGAGAGGGGTATTAATATTAATCTGCTATTTGGTTTAATTGCCAGCTCAGTGTTAAACCCTGACACCTTCTTGGCCACCTGGGCACACTCCTGGCTCCTGTCCAGCTGGGTACCAATCACCCCCAGGTCCTTTTTTGCCTGGCATCTCTCCAGCCACTCCTCCCCAAGCCTCCTTGCTTTATCTGTTCTGATACTTCTATTTTTTTTTTTTTTTTTTTTTTTTTTTTGTGCATTTTGTGCAGCTACATTTCCCTGGAGCAGAGGGAGGAAAGGATGGATTTCAGAGCAGGCTGCTCCAAGGAGCAGTAACGAGCTGCAGAAGCATTAAACCCCTTCCCATGGGTGTCATAGTTCCCAGCCCATCAGTCTCTCTCCCTTATTCTCTCTCCTTTCTTTATCAGGGAGGAGAGAGAGATTAACAGAGAGAATCTCTGATTAGGTTTAATTGCCAGAGCAGAGTTAACCCCTGACATGCCTACAGACCAATAATCCAAATTCAGCTGCAATTTGAACCCATGAATGGCACCAGCCAGCACTGTGTTTGGCTGCAGGGCTTTGCTGCTTTCTCAGATGCACTCGGGTGCTGGGATTTGGGTGGACTTCTGAGCAGCACCAAGACCAGCAAGAACCAGGAGAGGTGACTATGGCAATAATTTCAGCCATAAATAGAGAATGTTTTATTACCTTGCTTCACAAGGAGTGAAAAGGATGGAATTTCTGTTTCCTCCAGCTTTGCATCCTTTCCCACCTGACATCTTTTCCATCCACAACTTCATCAGTACCAGGTTCCCCCTCCACCCATGTCCTTGGGATGTCATCAAGAGGCACGAGAGAGGCCATGCACTGATTGATTTGGAGCCTTTGCCCATGCTCATTGCCTGGTGGAGCACACACTGATTGACCATTCACATCGTTGTCCATACAATGGTTGAGTTTTCCCAGCTTTCAGTCATTATTTATATTTATATTTATATTCATACTCAGTCATTCCCCCTGCTCAGTCATTATTTGGGATTTCTGCCCTCTACTCAGTCACATTTCCTTGGAAAACGAGCAGGAAAATCATGGGCAGGTGGAGAAATCCCATGGCCCTGGTTGCCTTAGGAGTGCAAATATCCTGGGAATTGTTTCTCTCTGTTGGGGACATTTTTGAGGCTCACTGCTACCTTCTGAGAAGTGAGTGGTGGGGTGGCTCTATAGGATTTTCCTTTAAATCATCTTTATCCTCACTTTTTGTTCACCCAAAGAAGCTAAAATAGCCCTGAAGGAGAAATCCTGCCTCCCCCCATGCCCAGGTCTTCCTCTTCCCTTTCTGTTTATTGCTTTATTTGCTGATATTTGTGATCTATATGCGTGGAGCAAGGAAGAGCACAGCTGCAAACCCAGGAAAAAAGAAAAAAAAAGGTCCTTTCCCACATTTTATATCTGCCTTTCACCCCAAACCTATTTCATTAGGAAGATGAACAAATCTCAAAGCACGTACCTCAAGTTCTATAACTTTGCAATTCTCCAGAACTTGAGAAATAATTAAGCAGATCTTCTCCTGACTCCTAACTGTGAGAAGCTTCACATCTCTCTTCACAAATCAGAGTGGGAGGGGGTGGAAGAGACCTCTGGAGATGTGGAGGTGCCCCATGGAGGTACCAGCCAACCATTCAAGGGCTCCAGCATCCTGTCCTTACATGACCACAGGGGCTGAGAGGTTCATGAAGAAGCTCTGCACCCCATGGGCTTTGCCCCCAGCCTCTGAAGGCAGCTTCTTGGGGGAGGTGGGCCACCTCCCCACCAGTCTCATCTTTCTTATTGTCTCTTTTTCAGTCTGCACTGGATAAAAGCAGGATTTGTTTGCACTTAAAAAAGGCTGAGAAATCCTCCAGGCTTCTCGCAATCTTCTGCTGAAATCTGACCTAATCTTCAACACTGCTTTAAAAAAAAAGGGAAGCCAAACCCCATTCCTCACCTCTTACATCCTTCCAGCTTGTCAACCCCCGTTTCTGCAGCTTTTGATTTGTAAATTCCCAGTCCCACCAGGGACCGTGTTCCCAGCCAGATATGGAAGTTCAACCTGGGCTGCATTTCCAGCCCCTGAAGAGGTCAACAAGGACTCTGCACCCAAATTTAACCTGGTGCTTTCCACTGGGCTGTGTTAACTGCACCTGTGGGTTACAACCCAGAGTACATGAAGTTTACTTGGAGCTCTGGGTGCAAGTCCAGGGAAGGCCAAAAAGATGATCAGAGGTCTGGGGCAGCTTTGCTTGGAGCCAGGCTGAGAGAGTTGGGGGTGTTGAGGCTGGAGAAGAGAAGGATCCCATGGGGAGACCTTAGAGCACCTTCCAGGTCCTGAAGGGGCTCCAGGAAGCTGGGGAGGGACTTGGGACAAGGGCCTGGAGGGATGGGAGCCTGCGAGGGGGAAGGGTTTGGAGCTGGGAGAGGGGAGATGGAGAGGAGATCTTGGGCAGGGAGGGAGGGAGAAATTGTTTGGGGTGAGGGTGCTGAGCCCCTGGGTGCCCAGGTTGCCCAAGGAAGCTGTGGCTGCCCCATCCCTGGCAGTGTTGAAGGTTGGATGGGGCTTGGAGCCCCCTGGGCTGGGGGAGGGGTCCCTGACCATGGCAGGGGGGGCACTGGGGGGGATTTAAGGTCCCTTCCAACCCAAACCTCTCTGGGATTCTGGGATTCCTCTCCCAGGGATGGTGCAGGAGGGTTTGGGAATGTTCCTTCAAACCTTCCCCTCCTTTCCCAGGTGCTGGGAGGTTGAGGTGGGACAGCCAAGGGTGAGATCCATCTGACCAGGTGTAGCTGCACACACCCAGAG
This sequence comes from Heliangelus exortis, assembly GCF_036169615.1. Lineage (NCBI taxonomy): Eukaryota > Metazoa > Chordata > Aves > Apodiformes > Trochilidae > Heliangelus > Heliangelus exortis. The sequence continues at coordinate 1,487,438 of NC_092423.1, forward strand.
CAAGGTTTGGGTGCAATCCAAGCAGAACCAGGGTTCTGACATGGGGGAGTAGGGAGAGGACAAGTGGCAAGGGGCTAAAACTTGGAGCCCCCTGGGCTGGGGGAGGGGTCCCTGACCATGGCAGGGGGGTGGAAATAGATTATCCTTAAGGTCCCTTCCAACCTAAACCATTCCATCATTCTATGATTTTATGACTGGGGAGGAAATTCTCCATCTTCAGTTTGCTCTCAGAGATGCCAAAACCTACAGCAGCCACCTGGGGTGTCTTGACACTCACAGAGAAAAGACAGAGAGCCCCAGAGAACCCTGGACACCCAAGAGAGGATGAGGTGGCTCAGCCTAAGCCCCATTCCCACATCTCCCCATGAGCTGAGCAGGGAGTCAAACTTCCAAGGGATGTGACCTGCACCAAGTCACCAAGAGCAAAGGGATTTGGCCACAGCCCTTTGTCCTCTAACCTGGACAAGAATTGCAGGAAAATCTCTCTCCATGCATTCCCTGTCCTCCCACACCTCCTGATTCACCTTCTGCTGGAGACAAGATGTCAGGATGAGGGAAAGGTATCTGTTGAAGGTCAGGATGGATGGGAGCTCCCTGGGCTGCTGGGAGGGGTCCCTGCCCATGGCAGGGGGGTTCTGAGTGCCTGAGCTTGCTGCAAGATGGGAGGGTGGAAGATGGTCCTGATGGGACTTTTTCTAACCCTGGTTTCAAGTGAGGCAGCCCATGGGGTGGAACTGTCTGAGTGGGATCAGAAATGGGATTCAGATGTGAGCAAACCATCCACATCTTTTTTTTGGCCAATGGTTTACCCAAGTCTGGTTTATACCACTGACACCCAACAGGAACTTTAGAAAGAAGAATTCAGGCTTGGTCCCCATGTCCCTTACACTTTCTGGGGGGTTAGGTCCAGATGGTCTTCATGGTCCTCAGCAACCCAACCCATTCTGTCACTCTGTGAAAAGCAAAGAGTGATAAATGTGCCCCAGCTCTGCTTGCAGAGCAGCATCTGCTTTCTGTACAGGGCAGGAGCTCACCAAGAGCCCAGAAAGTGCCTGTCAGAGAGCAGTCCCATGTGGATCAAAATAAAACACAACACCCTGCTCTCATCTGCCAAGGATTTCCACTAGGAAAGAAATGATAAGCATGGCCAAGATCTCAACATGTTCCATTAATATCAAAGCAAGAGCCTTAGCAACCTCTCAGCCAAGCAGTAATTTATCCTTTCTAATGAATGTCTGCTCAGAAGAATAAATAAGAAGCCAGGATTGCTCTGAAGACCTTTGGTTGGTGTGGTGCTCTCCAGGGAGGGGGCTGACAGTGATTGATTCACTTTGTTGGTGTTTTAGGATGTGATAAACAACACACAAAGCTCAGCGTTTAACAGCTAATCCCTTATCTTTAATTTAGTGCTGGTGAAAAGGACCAGACTAATCACTGCCTGTCTTCTGAAACTGTCTCTAGGAGGGGGGTATAGAAGTTAAAATTCCCAAGTAATGGTGTGATTAAAAAGAAAAAGGTTTTTTTGCATTGTCTCTGGTTCCAGACACATTAGAGGAAGAAAAATGCTGGATTTCCTAGTCAAGAAAACAGGGGAAAGCCCTTCCCTTTGGTTCATTATGCTGCAGGATAACTTACCCTGGGAAAAACAGTTTATTTACTTTTCAGTTCTCTGGAAGGGTCAAAAGAACAAGAAAGAAAAAAAAAAAAACAACAAAAACACCCCAGAAAATTTGAATTAGGACAAAATGTTATTGTCTCTGAGGTTAGGATTTTTTTATTTGCTGGTTTTGTTTTTTTTTTTTCAGAGAAGAAAGTAAATAAAGATTTAATTCAGGCCTCAAAGTGGTTTTGCTTAAAATAAAACCATTTTTTAATATAAAATAAATAAATCTGGCCAAACTTAAAAATTTATACAGTGGAGAAACAACACCGAGGAGGGAAATATTCATCCAAATGTCATGCTGTGAGATGCTGAGAAAAAAAAAAACAACCTTCCACTTTTTCAAGATCTTCAGAACAAATTGCAGGGCTCAGCCTCTACTTGTAAGCAGCTCCATTTAGTATCAGACTGAAATATTTATCCAGAGCATAATAATCTAGGAAAGAACCTGGTGCAGCCACCACCCCAATTCTATAATCATTAGGACATATTTGCAATGGACTCATTCAAACAGAAACTGATGCTTTGTGGATAACAAACTAATAAACTCATAATTTCTTTTTTTTTTTGGGATACCTTGAGCCTCACAGTCCTCCTAAAAAGCAGAAAGTTGAAAACTCCATGCAAGAAAGAGTGCAAACACCTTTAGACTGATGCTTTATTACCTGGGCAATTTGGGGAGCCATAAGTTGCCCCAGAAATTTGAGCATCTTTGCTGCCTCTTTGCATCTGAAATCTCTCTGTGCCTCTGTGCACTCATTGTACTAAAGCTGGGTGAGGATCTGGTGGGATTTTTTCTACAGAAAGCATCAGAATCTCCCAAGAAAAGATCCAAATGAATCCGTGGTTGCTATCATGAGTGGTCACGACATAGAAACCTCCTTAACCTCCTCTCCATCATCTTCTGCTTCTGTCTTATTACTCCCTGCTTGGAAAACCCATTTCAGCCAAATTCAGAAGGAGGGAGACAGCTCAGCTGTCATTTCCTTCTTGGAGATTTCATGGGACTGATGATTAGGAGATAAGTGCAGGTGAACATTTCAGGGATCAGAGTCTGAGCGGAAAGGAACCTTTTAAACTCATCCAGTGCCCCCCCTGCCATGGTCAGGGACCCCTCCCCCAGCCCAGGGGGCTCCAAGCCCCATCCAACCTTCAACACTGCCAGGGATGGGGCAGCCACAGCTTCCTTGGGCAACCTGGGCACCCAGGGGCTCAGCACCCTCAAATTCAAGAATTCCTTCCCCATCTCCAACCTCAATCTCCCCTCTCCAAGTTTTAACCCCCTGCCCCTTGTCCTCTCCCTACTCCCCCATGTCAGAACCCTGGTTCTGCTTGGATTGCACCCAAACCTTGCTCTGGGTGTGTGCAGCTACACCTGGTCAGATGGATCTCACCCTTGGCTGTCCCACCTCAACCTCCCAGCACCTGGGAAAGGAGGGGAAGGTTTGAAGGAACATTCCCAAACCCTCCTGCACCATCCCTGGGAGAGGAATCCCAGAATCCCAGAGAGGTTTGGGGTAGAAGGGACCTTAAATCCCCCCCAGTATCCCCGCTGCCATGGTCAGGGACCCCTCCCCCAGCCCAGGGGGCTCCAAGCCCCATCCAACCTTCAACACTGCCAGGGATGGGGCAGCCACAGCTTCCTTGGGCAACCTGGGCACCCAGGGGCTCAGCACCCTCACCCCAAACAATTTCTCCCTCCCTCCCTGCCCAAGATCTCCTCTCCATCTCCCCTCTCCCAGCTCCAAACCCTTCCCCCTTGCAGGCTTCCATCCCTCCAGGCCCTTGTCCCCAGTCCCTCCCCAGCTTTCCTGGAGCCCCTTCAGGCACTGGAAGCTGCTCTAAGGTCTCCCCAGAACCTCCCTGTGAATGCTGTGTTTGATGTCCCTGCTGGGCACTCCCCTTCTGAAGGCAACAAGGCCAATCATGGGGTGCTTTGTGAAATACCATGCCACACACCTGTCTCATTTTTCTCTTTTTTTTTTTTTTTTTTTTTTTTCCCACCTCCTCACCTGAGCCTCATCAGAAACCCCAGCATGCTGCAGGTTGTTTTGGTGGAGGAGAGAGGAAAAAAAAATGATCTTTGGGCTGTGCCTGCTCAGATTGGTTCTCCAGGTTGCAATGAGGACTTTTCTCATCTACCTCCTCCTTACCCCTTCATCCTTCTTTCCCTTCATCTCCCAGCCCCTCTTTGGGTTTCTGTGCAAGGAGGACTGGCATGTGGAGAACACATTAAAACCATCTGGGAGGCTGCTTTGGCAGCTGGGTAAATGCAAATATGGTCTCGAGGTGTTTATCTAGGGGTATGGAATATAAATCAGCCCAACTTATTCTGGCAGCTGGCAAAGCACCAGGGAGACCACAGCTGGAATAGGGTGTGCAATTGTGGTCACTCTATTACGGGAAGGACATTTGGTGGATTGGAAACAGGCAGGGAGGAGTGACCCCAAAAATAAAAATAAAAAAAAAAAAATAAAAAAAAAGACCCAGCATTTTGGGACAGAAGGAAAGGAAGCTTGGAGGGCTGGTGGCTTTGTACAAGGAGGGGTTTGGGGTTGCAGTTGCATTTCAAACCTTGCTGCTCGAGGGTACGTGGATTACAGAAGGATCACAGTTGGGAAAGACCTCTGAGATCCCCATGCCACATATCAACACCTCCCTGAATAAAAGACATTTATCAATATCTCTATCACCCACTACAGAGTGGCCTGAAGTGCCTCATCTCCATGGTTTTTAAATACCTCCAGGGATGGTGACTCCACCACCTCCATCCTGTTCCAGCACCTGACTGCTTTCTACCTCTCAGTAGCCAAGTCCCAGGTCGTCTCCATCTCTCTCCATCACAGCTCATGAGTGTTTCATAGAATCATGGGGCTGGGTTGGAAGGGACCTGAAATATCAACTTCCAACCCTCCTGCCATGGTCAGCCCTTGAGCTTTGTGGTTTCTGTGATGAGGTGAAGGCAAATCACAGGGAAAATCGGATCCCAGGAATGAAACAACCAAATAAAAACCAAAACAATCAAACAAACAAAACAAAACAAAACAACCCCCAACAAACATGTTTCATTGTGGTGGTGAAAGCCTGATGGAGAAACACCACTGATGGTGGGCAATGAGTTGGGAGTGAATCATGGAATCACAGAACACTTTGGGTTGGAAATAATCTTAAATATTATCCAGTTCCAAGCCCCCTGCATGGTCAGGGACCCCTCCCCCAGCCCAGGGGGCTCCAAGCCCCATCCAACCTTCAACACTGCCAGGGATGGGGCAGCCACAGCTTCCTTGGGCAACCTGGGCACCCAGGGGCTCAGCACCCTCACCCCAAACAATTTCTCCCTCCCTCCCTGCCCAAGATCTCCTCTCCATCTCCCCTCTCCCAGCTCCAAACCCTTCCCCCTCGCAGGGTCCCATCCCTCCAGGCCCTTGTCCCAAGTCCCTCCCCAGCTTTCCTGGAGCCCCTTCAGGACCTGGAAGGTGCTCTAAGGTCTCCCCATGGGATCCTTCTCTTCTCCAGCCTCAACACCCCCAACTCTCTCAGCCTGGCTCCAGAGCAGAGCTGCTCCAGCCCTCTTTCTGGCATCCTCTGGACCTGTTCAAACAGCTCTGAGTCCTTCTTAACTTTGGGGACTCAAGAACTGAGCACAGCACTGCAGGGGGGGTCTCACAAGAGTGGAGTGAAAGAGAATGGATGGATGATGGAGGATGGATGGGTGGATGGATGGATGGATAGATGGACGGATGGATGGATAGATGGATGTAGAGCCTGCTTGTTACTACTCAGATACTTTTGCTGTCCTTCTCACTAGTGTTGGGTGAGCAAAACACCTCTTGCATGGTCAACTTGAACAAACTGGGCTTTGCAGGGGGGGGATGCATGGAGGGCTGCTCTGCCTCATGCTGTCTCTTTGGTCACCACGAGGCAGAATGGGAAAGGCACAAGATGATGAGTGCTACCAGATGATTGCTAGCATGAGGGAGCTGGAAAAATGGCCCAGGCTGCCCAGGGAGGGGGTTGAGGCCTCATCCCTGGAGATGTTCAAGGTGAGGCTTGAGGAGGCTCTGAGCACCCTGATCTGGGTGAGGGTGTCCCTGATACTGCAGGGCTGGGACTGGGTGACCTTGGGAGGTCCCTTCCAACCCAAATTTTGATTCCACACAACATCAGAGAGCTGCTTACTCTGACATCACTTCTCATTTCACATGCTGCTTGTCCACTCACAACTCACAAGAAGAAATATCACCTTCAGCATCCCACCTGATAACACCCAACTGTCCACCTCATTTGCCAAAACTTTCCAGATGTCCCTCAGAGTGGGGGTAGGGCTGGTTATATCAATTATTTAAAAAGCATAGAAATAACTTTTATGATCACGATGGCATTTTAGCCAATCCTGTGTGCTGTTTTTCACCCTTTCCCCATTTTACTCTGTGTGTCTAACACATGGACCATTTATTCCTACCCCAGCTCCCCAGACTTGCTCCTCCTGTGCATTGTAAAACCTCCCTAGCTGCCCAGAAGACATTTCCCAATGGGATTGGAAGCCCTTGACCCAGAAACCTTTGCAGGTAGAGGCCAAACCTTGATATTTCCTGCCTCCTGCCACCTCTGATTCAGGCAGGACTGGCAAGTGGCCATGTGTGAAGGACTGCAAGCCCTCAGCAAGCTGAGTTGGATGTCAGATGGGTTGGGTGGGAGATGACATCTCTCTGTAGGGTTTTAGTGCTCTTTTGACCCACCCCAGCACCAGAGATGCAACGAGAAAACCAAAGCTTGACCAAGATCACTGATTGCATCCAGAACAGTCAATGCAACAAGATCAGGGCCCTTTTCCAACCCCTTCAAGCCCAGCATGGTTCATATCCATGAGTCTCAACACCCTCTCATGCACCACCCAGAAGGAGATATGGGGTTTATAGAGGTGCTGGGGGAAAATCCTGAATGCCCTGGATTGCATTTGTCTCCTTTAACTTCTCGGGTACCTGAGCTTCCTCACCACTTCTGAGGGTACCCAGACAGGCTGGAAAATCAGAGTTTGGTGCTTGAGCCTCTGGTGTGCAAACCAGGAGGAGATTCTGTGCTTCTGCAGGGCCAGAGAGAACTTGGGATGGACTACAGGTCCTTTAGGGACAATGGAGCCAGAAACTCAGATGGGTAACACACACCCCTTGGGTAAATACACACGGCTTCTCAACTAAAAATAACCTCTTTCCCTTGCAAATGCACTCATTTGTTAAAAGAAAAAACAAATAAACCACCAAAAAAACCCAAGAACAAACCATTCTGAGGCAAGCTGCAACACTTAGGACTCTGAGAAAGGATTGCCCATGGCTTTTGCTAATAACAGGTTTGTGTAAAAAAAAAACACAAAAAACTCTCTTCCCCCACAAAATGTCCCATCTCCTCTTCCAAACCAGGGAAAAACAGGGTTTTAATTCATGGGAGAAAAAAAAGAAAAAAAAAAAAAAAAGAAAAAAAAATCAGGTTTGATGGCTTATGGCTGGGAATTTCACTTCATCCCCTTCCAGGTTTAACTTTGGGGTGGCATCAGGCTGCCCACCATGGCTGAGCTGCAATATTTATGTAGGTAGAAGAGAAATTTCAGTGTTTCCTGTTCTTTCTGAAAGGCTTTCACCCAGAGACTAAAATTAAAATAAATATTGAAAAATAGAAGAGGGAAGAAAGAAGAGAGAAAAGGAGAAAGGAACCCAAATTTTTGTGGGGACAGTTTTTATTTTTGGTTTTCTTTTTTTTATTTTAATTTGTTGTGTCTCTGCCCTTCAGTGCCTTTGCCAGAAGTAGCAGACAAGGAGCACATCCATGGAGAAGAAGATGGGACTGGCTCAGCTCATGGCACACGTGGCTGTGTCCACGTCACCTTCAGAGTCCATGGAAGGTCCTCAAATCCATTCCTGGGAGGTGCCCAGGGGGGAGATGACACAATCCATGGGATCTGAGCTTTGGGAAGAAGAGGCTCACCCTCCACTAGCTAGCATAAAGCTAAAAATAAACATTTTAAAGGGGAAAAAAAAGGAATTTTGAATTTTTACACGTCAACCGTGGCTGAAGAAAGCTTAGAATTTTATAAATCTTTTAAACTTTTGGTTTGCTAAGACTTTCTTGTGGACTATGTGCTGGCAATCCCACACTTAGCAGCCACATTTTCCCAGTCTCCAGAAACTTTTAGCATCTCTGCTGTTCACCCTGATGCTCCTTAATCCCTAATTCAGCTCTTGAAATGTGGCTTCAACCCAAATCTGATTAAATTGCATCCAGAGGAGCGTGGCCAGCAGGTCAGGAGAGGGGATTCTCCCCCTCTGCCAGACCCCACCTCAAATCCTGCTCCCAGCTCTGGTGTCCCCACCAGAAGAAGGACACAGAGCTGTTGGAACCAGTCCAGAGGAGGCCCCAGAGATGCTCCAGGGAATGGAGCAGCTCTGCTCCCAGGAGAGGCTGAGGAGCTGGGATTGTTCAGCCTGGAGAAGAGAAGACTCCAGGGGGACCTTAGAGCTGCCCCCCAATCCCTGAAGGGAACCTCCAGGAAGGCTGCAGAGGGACTTTTCCTCAGAGTGTCCAGCCAGAGGACAAGGGGAAATGGATTGAAACTGCAGGAGAAGAGGTTCAGGCTGGAGCTGAGGAAGAAGTTCTTCAGCAGGAGGGTGCTGAACCTCTGGAACAGATTGCCCAGAGAAGCTGTGGCTGCCCCCTCCCTGGAGGTGTTCAAGGCCAGGTTGGAGGAGGCTTGGAGCAACCTGGGCTGGATGAGAGGTGTCCCTGGGCATGGCAGCAGCTTGGAGGAAATGATCTCCAAGGTCTTTTCCAACCTCAGCCATTCCATTTATTCAACTGAGTTTATTCCATTTATTTCAACTGAATAAGATATTGCTGAACCATGGGAGCAGATACCACCTCTGAATACTCCACTTAACAGCTGACTGCATGATCTTTGAAGGCACGGACCAGGGATCAAGAGAAAATGAAAAGAAAGATGATGAAGACCCCTTCTAGCCTCTGAAAGTCTTTCAGTGAATATCTCCTTCCAGTCTCTACAAGATGGTCAAACACCACTACTCTGAATAATCCCATCAACCCTTTCCATCTTTCACAACATCCAGTTCAAAGTTTAGGCCTGCTGTATTTTTTTTTATTTTTTTTTTCTTTTAGGACCATTTTTTTTTTGTAGCTAGAGGTGCGTTAAGGTCAGCCCTTTGGCACAAAGCTGAACCCAGGGCTGGTCAAGCAAAGTGGAACAGACTAAAGACCAAGGTCTTGCTGCTTCCAGGGGATGATGGAACATGATTCTGGGCTGGCTGTTTCCTAGGGAAAGTCTCATGAATTATATACAGAGGTAGGATTACATTTCCCAGTCAAAGAACCAGTGCTGGTGTGTGTCTCCAGGCCAAATCCAAGTTTTTGCTGGAAAAATGGTGCACAGAAACCTGCTCCTCACAATCTCATCTCCCCTCTTGGAGGTCAGCAGTGGTGCTGGGCTCAAGGTCCCTTCCAGTGTGTCTTCTTTATTTATTTTAATAAATGTAACCGTATTTTCAAGCCTGTGATTGCCAAGCAAATGCCTTAGGAGTCTGTAACTACAAAGTGAGGGAAGGATCAGCAGAAATCAGCCCAAAATCAAGGCTGGGTGCTGAGCCAGGCTACCCCTCATCTCTTAAAATCAACTGATATCTTTGAAATTCTCATTTATCCCTTTAGAAATATTGGTGGAATGGATATCAGAGGGGAAAACCCAGGAAGCTGGAGTGCTGAAATGAGGGAGAAACCAATTAACGGGTGATAAATTAATGCCCTCTCTAAAGTGAATGGGGATTTGCCAGGTTTGACCAGGTAAAGAACTCACCCAGGAGATGGGATAAAAAGGAGGAGAAGCCAGGAGAACCCATAGCACTGCAGGAAGCTTGAAATGTGTTTGAAATGTGTTTTCTCCCTTTCAAAACAAAAGCAGAAGCTTTCAAGTGAGAGCAATGACGTGAGGTTTGAGTTGCAGTCAAGTGGGATTCATCCAAAGATTCTCACCAGTTTCTGCCCACCTGGATTTGAATCTCTGGAGCCTCACCTTGAATTCCAGGACAAAAGGAAATGTGGTTTGTGGCTTGTGCCCTGGCTGAAGAGTAAGGAGATGAGAATCCAAATCTTGGCTCTGCCACAGACTCTCCTTTGAGTTGGGAGGTGAGGTGTTGAATATCCCTGTGCGTCAGCTCCCAAGAATTGAGGACAGCAGCCCTACCAAGCTTTCCTGCCAGCTTCTGGGAGACTTCTTTCTATCTCAAAAAATGTAAAAAAAAAACCCCAAATCCAAAAATAATTCGAGGTGTCCCAAATTCCCTCCCTGCTTCCCAAAACACAGGGAGGGGAACAAATCCCAACCCTGGGCTGCAGTCACAGCCAGGCAGAGGTAGGGTCCCTGCAGCCTTCTGATGGGGGGTACCTGGCACCTTCTGGTGAAGGGGGTTAAGCATGGGCCAAGGGTGATCTGGCAGCACCAGGATGTGATCTGACACCAAGGATGTGTCCATCCTTGCTGGGGCTTCCCAGGAGCAAGGAGTGAAGGCAACGGTGGAAAAGTCAGCTTGGGCTGTCCAGACCTCAGATGTTCAGCAGGTAATGCTCAACCTTCCACCAACACCTTCCTTCCCTGGCACTGCTCCTGTCCCTGTCATGGCCTTCTTGTTGATGTGGCTTCCTGATGAACCAAATTTGGCAGCTGACCCAGCTGAAAAACAAACCTCCTCCTAAAAGGCTCGTTCTGAGGTCAACCAGTGGGGCCCTTAGCTTGTCTGTATGAGAAGGGGAACTTGAAATAGCAGATGAAGTCATGATTTTGGTGATAAAACTGAGCTCTGTGCACACTCAGGTCCTTGGCACTTCCCTCACCAGAACTGAGTTCTGCTCAGCTCTTGTTAGCCAAGCTCTCCCTATAGAAGAACAGAGGCTCTCCTGCTTTTTGCCATGGGGATACCTTGTAGGACCAGTTGAAGACCTGAGATTCAACTGGGAGCCCATGGGACTCCATCTCCGTGGTCTGAGAGATGAGACATCCCTGCTGCCTCCTTACCCTGGCAGGAAAATGAAGCTTCATTCAGTGGGGTCCAAATCCAGGTGTGAATTTCAAGGGCTGGTGAGAATGGGTTTGCAAGGAGAGTCCCCCAAAAGGCTTCTTGGAGAAGCAGAAGCTGCCTGCAGAACTGCACACTCCTGTTTCTCATGGTTTAGAGAGCCCTGAGAGGGAAATATCCCTGGGTGTCCATAGCAGTGGATGCTTCTCTCAAGGTCTTCATCTGAATCCATCCACTGGGTGTAACACTGAACCTTGAGGGGTGCAGGGTGAAACCCCAGAGGTGTGAGAGCCAGACCTCAGGCTGCACAGCACTTTTCCCTTGTCCCAGAGCATAAATATTCAGCGTAAAGCAGCTCTAAAACAGCCATGGGGGCAAAGTTTTCTTTTCCTCTGACCTCTGTGGTTAAGATCTTCCCTGGAGAGATGGGACTCTCAAATCCAAAGCCACTCCTCGTTGACTCAGGCCAAGTCCTTTAAGCAGAAACTTTCTCCTTCCCCAAACATCCTACACCACTGCAGCTGCCCCACAGCTCAAGCTGCTCCATGCTGGAAGCTGCTGTGATGCTCCCAGAAGGATTCTGGCTCTACAAGCAGATGGTGAGGTTGGGCAGCTCAGATCCTGGTTTTTGACCAGTGCTTTTTGGGGCTTTCAAACATAGTGAAGCAGAACTAATGGAAGAGAATTCAATCTCCTTTTCCACCTCTGGCACACAAGGCAAGGCAGGTTGGTGCGAGGGGCTGGTAACACTCCAGGGTTAGAATTCCTGCTGGGAATGGGCTGCAGAACCAGGGACACTGCTCAGCTCTGAGGAACATTTTACCCTCCAGAAGGAGTAAAGAGGTCCCACCTGAAGCCTCCTTTGGGGAGGAACAGACAAGAGAGATGCCAGAATTGACCGAACAGAGGATTCCATCCCATACACCTCATACTCAGCATAAATTTGAGGGATCACCAGGGTCAAACCCCTTCCTGCTTCTCCTTCTTCCCCTCTCCCTGTTTCCTTCAGCATCCTGGGAGGATTCCATCCCTTCCTCTGCCTGTGCTCCTGATCCATCCCAGCCTGAATCTGGGTGTTCCTGCCTCCAGCTCCCAACTGCTGCTGACCCCAGGATTCCAGCCTGGACTTTCCCAGGGCTGCCCTGCAGCCTCGGGGGTGACCTGAGAGTTATTGGGGGAGAGGGGGGAGGAACCTGGGATCAATTTTCCTGTATATATAGATTTACTAATTTTTCCTTTATTAATCATTCCTGTTTCATTAAAGCTGTGCAGTTTAGTTTCCAACCCATCAGTCTCTCTCCCTTATTCTCTCTCCTTTCTTTATCAGGGAGGAGAGAGAGATTAACAGAGAGAATCTGTGATTGGGTTTAATTGCCAGGCCAGGGTTAAACCCTGACATCCTGCCACCCATGGGGGTGCTCATCAGAAATACTCTGAGTGATAGCACAGGAGGCTGGGGGGGGGCCACTCAGGGTTCATATTTCTCCAAGTCACAACCTCTTTGCCCCTATAAATCTTGTCTGCAAGTGAAGGGCTGGTGCCTCTTCATGGTGAAGACCATGTTGCCCTTCCCAGGCTTCTTCTTTTGGGTCTGGAGGAGGGGAAGAGGGAATGGGATGAGGTCTTCCATCTGGCTGAGAAGGGTGATGGGGCCCAGGGACTCAGTCCTGGGACCCAGGACTCTGGGGGATTAGTACAAAATAGAAACCAAACCCTAGTGTCCATATCATCAAAGGAGGAAAGGACTGGACCTAACCAGGTTTCACCCTGGGCTCTGAAGCCTTTGTGCAAAACCCAAGCAATTAATTGCATTAAAACTGCCCCAGTGCAGATCACAGCCCTTTTGTTCTCTCAGCCCTCACCCTAAAATAGGGTCTGAAACCATCAGTTTCATTCCACTCTTGGAGGATGAAGCAGCTGGAACAATGCATAATGGAGATTGACTTAGTTTGTTCACCACTGCCTTGTAAATTCATCATTTCATGTGTCCAACAGCACCTGTGGTCTAAAAATCTGAGGGGGGCAGCTCTTCTGCAAAGAGGGAAGATCTTTTCCACGTTAAAAAATCCTCTATCTGTGATCATTTACTCTTTAGACCACCTCAGAGATGCTCTGCCCACTTGCTGCCTTGGTTGTGAAGGGTTAGAGTGAATTTCTGGGGTGTTACAGAAACTCTGCCCCTGGAGGTTCTTTCACAACACCTTAAGAATAAAACTTCTTGGGGAAGGTTAAATCCCAGTTCACTCTGCCTTCAGATTAACAGATTTCTTGCCGATTAATTTAACCTAACTATTTATTGGTAAATACTTCCTTGAGTGTTTCAAGCCTTGAATATATTCCTGTGAGCATTGTCATCAAGATAATTCCTCCTCTTAACTGCACTGTTTGGGATTGAACAGAGATTTGTTATCAAGAAAAGAGCAGCAAGCCTGAGTTTTATTGCTTTTCCCAAGTCCAGGACTCAGCAGGGGTTCATGAGATGTCCAAGTGACAATAAATGAGTTTTATTTTCTCTCCCAGCCAATGGAAGAGCTGGGAAGAGCTAACGTTGGGCTCAGTTGCAGAACCCAGGTCTCAAACCAAGACCATGGCCACGTGTTCATAGAGTCATAGAATGGTTTGGGTTGGAAAGAACCTTCAAGATCACCTGGTTCCAACACCTCCCACTTTGAGGAGCCCAATCTGGTGGGAGGTGTCCCACTTTCCAAGCCTTTTGCTCTACTAAAGCATCCATGGTAAAGAGCTCAAGGTTTGCTTGTCAGGACCTCATCTCTTCCCCAGTCTCACCCAAACTCCTGGTGACACTGAAGGAGAGAGGTCACTTCTCAATGCTGACTCCTAAAGTCACTTCTAAAGTCTCCTAGAGATAAAAACCAGGTTGTGAGAAGAAGACCAGAGAGCTGATCTCACCAGAACCCAAGGTGGGAAGTTGGTCAGGAGCACAATGGAAGGAAATGTCTTTGCACATATGGTTTTTAATGGGGTGTTAATGGGGCACTGGGTGAACAGGACAAAGGAGCAACAGAGGATGTGGCTTGAGGTTTTGGCTGATGTAAATCCAAAGGCCTGGAATAAAATGAAATCCGGGCTTTTCTGGCCCCTTGATGTCATTTCCAACAGGAGAGGGACACCAGGTGGGCAGGAATCTCTGCTCTAAAATCCCATCTGCCTTTGGGGACCTTTCCCTCTGCTGGTGATGGCTTCAGGCACCCCCAAAGTACTGGCTCTGGGAAGAGGGAGCCCTGAGATGCAATGATGAAGGTGGGAAGCAATCTGTCTTGTCTTCTTCTCTCAGAAAATAGAGGGAGATGGGACAGGGCACCCACCCAGGACAAGCTGGGTGGCTGCAGGGTGCCTCAGTGCCACTAATTAACACATGTGAAACTGATGAAAGAAACCAATGGGAGATGCTTACTTTGCTACCCACATGAGAGAGCTTTCTCCCTTCCTTCTCCCTCCAGCCCTACATCTGGTAGTGATTTGGCAGCCCAAAATAGAAAGGAAGTGGAAGAATGGGGCTGAGCCGAGCCTGGCTCTGGAGGAGAACATAGAATATGTCAGAGGCAACCAGAGAAGGGGTGTTGGAAGGAAGTTTCATTTCTCATATCCTTGGTGTCTTGCCTTTGGGTGTAGTGATAAGGGCCATGGCCATGACCCTTGCATCCTCCTGACCCCTTGGCATCTGGAATTCTGGAGCAGGAGAAAGACAACTTTGCTTTCCAAGGCCTTGTGCTGGAAGGTCTTCTCCATAGCCTACCCTGAAGAACCAATAATTTAGGTCTTGGGGTGCTTGTCTCCCATTGAGCTCTGTGTTTGGGGCTGAGGGGAAGGGCTGGGGTGGGGCAGGGAGGGGCCCATGGAGTCTGAGTTGCTGTGGGAACACTCACCATGCACCTTGGCCACCTTGGCTTTCAGGTGTCGTTCACACTTGGCCTTGGCTTTCAGCAGGAGGAAAATCTGCTCCTCTTTGGTGATGACATCATCAGCATCCACCTGGGGAGAAATGAGGTTAAAGCTCAGCATGAGAAGAGCAGCAGGACACAAAATCCCTGGATAATGCAGGTGACCTGAATGCAAAGAACTTCTTTGCTTCAGCAGCTTCCTCCACCAGGAATTCTCATGATTTCTGGGATGGGGTGGTCCAGGTTGCAGGGATGAGGCTATGAGCCAAGGGAGGAAAAAAAACCCATCCTAGTAAATATTGGCAGGAAACAGTTAAAAACTTGTCCTTCTGGGACACAGAAGCATACTCAGGGAATCACAGAATCCCAGACTGGTTTGGGTTGGAAGGGACATTAAGGATCATCCCTGACATGGGCAGGGACACCTCCCACCAGACTAAGTTTCTCCAAGCCCCATCCAACCTGGATCTGAACACTTCCAGAGCTGGGGCAGCCACAGCTCCTCTGGACAACCTGGTTTGCTGGGAGGTGTCCCTGGCCATGTCAGGGATGAGCTTTAGGGTCCCTTCCAACCCAAACCCATCCATGATGCTACGATTTCATTCTACTCCTCAAACCCACTGCTGCTCAGAATTAAGGTTTTTTTCACTCATTTGAAGTTATTTAATTTTGAAAACAAGTAAGGCAAACCAGCTGAGGGCCAATCAGTTCTGGAGCCAAACTAACTACAAATGACATAATGAGGGTTAATGAAATCCAGCTTAGAAGCAAACTCAGATGCAGTTTCCCACTGTGCTCCTAAAGAAGGGAATGGTGGATGCTTGAGCAGCTGGAGGGGTAATGGACAAGCAGATGGGATGGTTGGATCTGATAAAGGGATTCTGAGTAAAACAGAAGTGAGTTTTTCTTGTCCTTGGAAAAAATCCACGCTGAAAATCCTTCAGAAGTGGGAGCTGGTTTCTAAACCACATTAATGCTCATGCAAAACAAAGCCATCCCTTTCCAGATGTTTGGTCTGTCCACAGTTAAGGCAACATCCCACATTTCAACTCTTTCATTGGACACTTAAAACCTCGGGGTTAAATCCTGCTGTCATTTCTATCTGCAAAACCCCTGAGTGATTCCCTCAAAGCTGGAGGAGTTGGTCTGGATTTACAGTGGCTGGAAAAGAATCTGACCTCAGGCATCTGCAATGATTCATCCCATGCACACTCAGTCCTCAAGCTCCTTTGGATGTACTTTTAGAGCAGGGCAGCTCCCAGCCAAAGGGATGTATGGCCTCCAGGCACAGAAAATAAATTTCACTTCCCAGAAAGGGAAGATAAGTCCCTAAGTGCTGTGTCCAGAGCTGGGCAGAATGGCTGGAGCAAAACTTGGAACTCAACTCCAGTCTTCAGCTTTCCTGAGCACTGGTTACTGGTTTTACAACTCCAAAATCCTACCAGATCCTTAAAAAAACCCCAAACCCCACAGCTCCCCATACTTCTCCCTCCTCTAAAACTGGTTGAAATGCCAAGAGATATGTTTAGGAGATGTCTTTCTGGGGTTCTCCTTTTTTCCATGGCTGGCACATTTATGTAAGCAAATATATGAATAAAACCAGATTTTCATAAATCCTGTGACTTAAAGAAGACACTTACTCTGAAGAGGCTCATGGGAAACCTACCCAGGCTGGAAAAGCTTCTCCTTTGCTGCTGAATAATTCACATTAAACACCTAAACTGGACTGATAGTTGAGGGTTCTGAACTAGTCCTCTCCTGTCCTAACCCCACATCCTATCCCTTGCTTCCAGCCCTTGTCACCCCCCCTTGCTGAGACATTGCAAAGGTTTCAGGCAGGCTGGAAGCTCTCCAGGGACAGAGGATTGAGCAGTGGGATGCTGGGTCAGACACCAAAACAGCTCAAAGGACTTTGGGTTCAGGGTAGGACAGGGCAGGCACCCAGAGGTGGAAACCACGGAGCAGCTTCGGACCTGTCAGCTGCTGGAGGACTTCTAATTCATAGAATTATAGAATCAGAGAATGTCAGGGGTTGGAAGGGACCTCTAGAAATCATCTATCCCAACCCTTCTGCCAAGGCAGGGCACCCAGGAACACATCCAGGGGGGGTTGGAAAGGCTCCAGAGAAGGAGACTCCAGAACCTCTCTGGGCAGCCTGGGCCAGGGCTCCCTCACCCTCCCAGCCAAGAAGTTTCTCCTCAGCTTCAGCTGGAACTTCCCATGTTCTCCCTTCAGCCCAGGATTCCCTGTCCTATTCCTGGGCACCACTGAACAGAGATTGGCCCCTTCCTCTTGCCCCCCACCCCTCAGCTCTTGATGGACATTCAGCAGATCCCCTCTCAGCCTTCTCTTCTCCAGCCTCAACAGCCCCAGGGCTCTCACTCTTTCTCCACACCAGAGATGCTCAAGTCCCTTCAGCACCCTCCCAGCTCTCCCTTGGCCTCTCTCCAGTAGATCTCTGGCTCTCTGGAACTGGGGAGCCCCAAACTGGAGCCAGGATTCCAGGGGTGCTCTCCCCAGGGCAGAGCAGAGGGGGAGGAGAACCTCCCTGGATCTGCTGGACACACTCGAAAATTGTTCCGTCCCACTTTTTTTTTCTTTTTTTCTTTCTTTCCTTTTTTTTTTTTTTTTTTTTTTTTTTTTTTTTTTTTTTTTTTTCTCCCTGTGCATCTGATTTTCCTGCTCTGGATCTTCTGCTCCTAATGCTCCTAAGACAACCCTTCCCTACTCATCTTTCCATCCTGTCTCTCAAAGGTTAAATGAAATCCACAGCTTTGCAATACAGATGCCCTCACGGTGTGAGAAACGTTTGGATCTGGCTTGGCAAAACTTCTTTGACAAACAATCTCAGCACCTGATCCAAAAATACCCCGGGACAACCTTGCTAAAATCATCAGCAGCTGAGGATGCCAACTTTGTGGAATCTGAATATCCCCAGGCAGCCAAATAAGTGGCTTCATTTTCTGAAAGGGTTGAGGTAGGGGCTGCAGGAGTTCTTGGGAGGTGGGAGCTGCTGCTGGTGGAGCTGTCGCTGCTTTGGGGTGGATTTGGGTGGATTTGGGTCTAGGAGAGAGATGGAACTGGAGAGACTGGTATGAGAAGTGTCTGTAAGGGTGGTGCAGAGAAAGGCTGCTAATTACCCACAATTTTGCAGAATTTGAGGCCTGGGAGGCAGGAGATGAAGGGAGCAAGATCTAAAAGAAACAAGACAGTGACTGGAAGCAGAACACATCAAAAATAGGCCTGGGAAATTAATAAAGGACATAATTGTCACTGGCTGTTCAACACTGTAGCCTGGATGCAAAATTCTGGTGCAGGAAGGTCTTAAACCTTCTGCTCACCCAAAGCTGGGAGGTGACAACCATTAAGTGCTGTCTTTTCACCTAAACATCCCCAGCTGGCAGCTCCTGGGGATGATCTGTTAGGAGAGAGGACAGACTGAATAAAGCTGTTTTCATAGATATCTATAGCTCCTCTATTTTTTGGGGGGGCCACAAGAACCTCGTGCCCTGCTGAGCATCCAGGAACATCCCCCTACACTCAGGGGATGGTCCAGTTTGTCTCTTAAAAAATCCATTCTGCTTTCTCTACTCTTGTAGTTCAGGACCCTAAAAAAAAAAGCAGAGAGGAGGTGCTAGGAATGCTTCATCCAGCTCACCACAATTTGCATATTCATTTCCCTCATCTTTTACCAAAAACCTTTGCTCTGAGCCCATTTGCAGCCCAACACCTCTCATTCTGCTCATCAGCCAGCAGAAAGGAACAAATCTCCATCCAGGTTGGATGGGGCTTGGAGTAACCTGGGCTGCTGGGAGATGTCCCTGCCCATGCAGGGGGTTGGATTTTGATGAGCTTTAAGGTCCTTTCCAACCCAAACCATTCCATGATTCCATGATCACTTTCTGCTGACAAAATCCTGGCCTTGTTGGCCTTCTGGGAACATCCATGAGGAGATGTACCAACCAATTCCAGGTGTTACCCTGGAATTCCCCCAATTGTCACTGATCTGAGACAGATCAGCTGGAATTCATCCCACTCTCCAGCCACCACCTAAAATATTTTTTTTTTCCTTTTTTAATTTTTTTCCACTTTTGGCTGCGGTCATTGGCAGCACTGGGAAGATCCATGAGGCTTAGAAACAGAATTTTTTGCTGGAATGAGCTCTGCAGGCAAGAGAAACACCTGAGAGAAGCCAGAGATGGTGTCACAGACAGGTACATCTCTCAAATCCAACAATTTGGAAGCAAGAGGTGGTTGTGCCCCTGCAGAAGTTCATCACTCTGCAAGAGTTGACAGCAAATCCCTTTCCATCCCTAACTTATCCCATCCCATCCCATCCCATCCCATCCCATCCCATCCCATCCCATCCCATCCCATCCCATCCCATCCTCCCTAACTGGCTTCCCCATGAATCCCTGCACAGAGTGAGCTTGGCAATGAAGTTGTAGAAGCTGAAGGGATGCAGGGAGGCTGAGCACCACTCAGGGAGGTAAAAAAAATGACAATTTTGCCCTTCAAACCTGGTGTTCCAGCCTTGGTGCAGCTGGAAGGGATGCAGGTTCCTACCTGGCCTCCCCTGGTTTGCAATCAACCCCCTCCTGCTTTTCTTTCTCAATGTTTATCACCTCTCAGCTTCCCAGCACTATATTTATTTTTTTTTTTTTGAAATTTTTTGCCAGGAAGGAAAAAAAAAAAAAAAAAAAAAAGGTTCCTTGTGGAGAGATTATCTAGAAATGTTTCGTGGTTTTTTTTTTCCTCCCCTCTTCTTCTGAGAAAGCAGAAATACAGAGCAGGAGTCAGGCCAAGCAGGGAAAGGGTGCAATGACAAGGCAATTCCAGAGGCTGTTAAATCAGTTTTGGTTCAGTATTCCCCACCTCCACCCCCCACCTTCTATGCCCCCAGAGGAGTCCATAGGATAATTATGATAATGCTTGCTGGTATTTCCATTCCATTGGCTGATCTCCCAGCCACTAAAGTAAACCCCAAATCTCCACGGGGAGGTCATATTCATCCTTGTTTATGGGACTCATTTTCAGAAATAACACTGTGCTTTTTGTGAAACTTCCCTGGCAACAGCTCAAAAAAAGAGCTAAAGGCAAACAGATTCCTTCGTTAGGGTTGAGAGCATCACAGCCACTTGATGGGCCCAAGGCAAGGGACTGCTGGTGGTCACCAACTTGGGTGTAGAATCCCAGAAAGTGAGGTTCAGTCAAGGAATGTCAGGTTGGAAGAGGCCTCAATTCCAGGTTGGAATTCCAGGTTCTCATATTATGGTTCATGTGAGATGTCCCATTCAGCATTTGACCTGCTTTGATTGGAGTTATTGAACCCCTCTCATCAATCTTCCTCATAAATGAGTGGTAATATTTAGACTCTGATGAGACTGTAAGAGCTGCCCAGGAAATCTTAGCAACCAGTTAAAGCTCTGCCCTGACAGTATTGTCAAGAACCTAAAAAACAAAAAAACCAAACAAAACTTTATTTTATCTATTTTAGTGCCCCAAGTTGGGATTGGTGCATTTTGGGAGTGTCTTCTGCCACACCATGACCTCCAGTTAATCAGAAATGTGGAAGAAAAAGTCCAGGCTTTGCCACATTTATTTGTAGTGAATAACATCATCTTTTCTGTGGTGGTTCACTGGAGTTCACACAACGGGATGTGGAGGGAGGCTGTCAGAACTTTGTGAAATATATTATATATATTCTATATATTCACACTGAACCACATTCAGCCCAGATGAAAGTCCCAGAATCCCAGAAAGTGAGGTGGGAAGGGACCTCCAGGCCCATCTGCTCCAACCCTTCTCATATTATTGTTGATCTGAGACGTCTCAGCACCCCTGGAGCTGAGACTTCCAACTTTCCCAAGTGGGGGAATCCCCCCCTTCCCCTGGGAGACCATTCCAAGGTCTGACTGTCCTCAGGGGGAAAAATTTTCCTCTGGTGTCCACTGGGAATCTCCCCAGGAGCACCTTGTGCCCATTGCCCCTTGTCCTGTCCATGGGACTCCTTGGACACAGGGAGTCTCCAGGAGCCCCCTCTAAGCACTGGAACATCATAATAAGGTCACCCCAAAGTCTCCTTTTCTCAAAGCTGAACAAGATGATTTCTGGTGAGAAAGGAGCTGCAGGCAGGAGGGGGAGAAAGAAGAGAAGAAGAGAAAATTGAAAATGAAAGTGATATGGAAGGAAAATGGAGGTGGGAAGAGGGTGGGACATTGTTGGGACACACAGTGGAGGTTGCACCCCAAACCAGCCCTGATGGTTTTGGTGAACACTTCTAGAAGGGTGGTGATGGTGATGTCTTGTGAGAAGTGATCCTGATGGACTGGGATGGGGACACAGAGAAATCCATGAGTTGGTCAGCTTTGGGAAGCATGACAGAGGTTTCCTAAATTTTCCTTAGGTGGGCTGGGTGAAGGGTCCAGGTGGGATATCAAGCCAAGCAGGAGAAGGTCAGAAACCAAGTCATAGAAGGTTGTAAACCAAGTCCTTTCTCTGCAGCAGAATTTGCAACTGAGCAGAAAGCATCAGCAGAAAGGCAATGAAATTAGAGCTTCATTCCAGCCTTGCTGATGGAGCAGTCCCTCTCCTAAACACTGGGAGGGTCAAGATAGGTGTTAGGATAAAAGGATTAATCTAACCAAGTCTAATCTAAGGCCAGACCTGCAGCTGCCCCAGGTGAGCAGCCATCTTCTGAGGTCAGAGCAGCAAAATGGGTTGAAGGCAATGGGGTGAAGATGCCAAGAGGGGTGGCACAGAGGAGAGATGCCACACAACAGGGGTTCGATGGCTTTGGGCAGGAGCAGATGTAATCCTCAGCATGGGCTGAGCCAAAACTGGACCAGACAGGAGCTGGGGGTGATGGGGAAGTGCTCAGGAGGAGGAAGAGGTGGTTGGGAACACAAGGCTTTGCATGAGGTTGGTCAGAAATGGGCTGGCAACACAGGATGAGGCAAGAACCAAGACACTGGAATTTTCCTTCTTTCCTTTCCCTTTCCTTTTCCCTTTCCTTTCCTTTCCTTTCCTTTCCCTTTCCCTTTCCTTTCCTTTCCTTTCCTTTCCTTTCCTTCTTCCTTTCCTTTCCTTTCCTTTCCTTTCCTTTCCTTTCCTTTCCTTTCCTTTCCTTTCCTTTCCTTTCCTTTCCTTTCCTTTCCTTTCCTTTCCTTTCCTTTCCTTTCCTTTCCTTTTCCTTTCCTTTCCTTTCCTTTCCTTTCCTTTCCTTTCCTTTCCTTTCCTTTCCTTTCCTTTCCTTTCCTTTCCTTTTTCATTTCCTTTCCCCTTTTCTTTCCTTTCTCTCTTCTCTTCTCTTCTCTTCTCTTCTCTTCTCTTCTCTTCTCTTCTCTTCTCTTCTCTTCTCTTCTCCCTTTCTCTTCTCTTCTCTTCTCTCCTCTTCTCTTCTCTTCTCCTTTCTCTCTTTTTTCTTTTTTTCTTTTTTCTTTTTTTTTTTTTTTTTTTTTTTTTTTTTTTTAATGGGGTTATTATCCTTTAGATAAGAGAGCACTTGATTCTTTCCATTACTGTGTGATTGGCTTTAGGTATCTACTTTACCTCCTCTCTTTCCCCACACTTCTGCAAGTGAATATTTGTACAAAAACCCAGCATCCTCTGACCACCAGGCTCTGCTGGGTCACTCAGCTCCAGATGAACCCTGGCAAGTGTGGAAGGACCTGGGATTTGAATGTCTTGTCTTGGACAAAATGTACCTTTTGCAACCTCTGTTCCTGGGCTGCTGCCAGCCCTGCAGCCAAGTAGGATCTGTCAGGCTGCTGCTCAGCTGCTGATGGACTCTGCCCCACATCTGGCTGTTATTTCACAGAAAAAAAATAAAGATCTGCTGGAGATCTGCTGGAGCTACACATGGGCTTTTGCAGTCCACTCAAGACACACGGGTAATGGCAAATAAAACCTCCTTGTTGGCTTCAGAAGGAGATTGAGAGCCCACCACTTGCTTCTGGAAGCCAATGTTTAGTTAAAATACATCCCTCACCCCCAAAAAGCTGCTCTGAATTTGTGCTTCAGGGGTCTGGAGCTTTCTATCCCAGTGGCACTTTGCAGCATCTCCCTGGTGGAGAGGTTGAGCAGAGTAAATGCAGATAAACCATGTTTACTCTCTTCTAATTTGGGCAATGCTGGGTTTGCCCACCGCCCAAATAATCTAATTCTCTCTCTTGATTTCCTGCTGGCTCCTTGCTTCTTAACCTCTGCTTGTCTGCACACTATCAGTGCCTTGGTATAACAAAAAAAAAACATTAAAAAAAAGAAAACAAAGCCCAAACAAAATAACAACCAACCAACCAACCATAAAAAAAAAACCCCAAACCAAAACCAAAAACTGGGGGCAATTTGTTGAGAGGAGATTCAAGCCATCAACCAAGAGACTGGGGGAGGGAGAGCAGGGACTGATGGTTGTTCTGCCCTGAGGGAGTTAATTTAACTGAATAGGTATTATTCCCAAAGTTAAGAAAAAAAAAGAATAAAAAAAATGTGACTTGAAACCTATTTCCTTTCAGGTTAATGCTGGAAGGATTTAAAAATAAATAAAACCAAAGTGCCAGTTGGCCCAGGCAGAGATTCAGTAGCAAAAGCAGCAGAGACACCAATCACTGCCAGCTGCTAATTGCAAAATCTGTGGTTTGCTCAGGAGTGGGGAAGAGGAGGAGGGAAGGAAGGCTGCTTCCCAGAATCAACCCTGGATTTATGAGCAGGTGAGAGAAAGCAGATTTGGGGTTGCTCTGAGCTCACCTGGGAGCCTCCTCTTCTCCAGGCTGAACAACCCCAATCCCTCAGCCTGGCTTCCCAGGGAGCTGCTCAGCCCTCTGAGGATTTCAGTGGCTCTGCTCTGGACACCTTCCAGGAGCTCTGTGTCCTTCTGCTCTTGGGGACTCCAGACCTGGGCACAGAGCTCCAGGTGAGGGCTCAGCAGAGCACCAGTGAATGGGAAGAGGAAAGGTTGGCATGGAAAGATGCTGGGATAAACTGGGAATGTCACATCCTGTCACCGTGCCTGGGGAACGGGCTGAGCTGATCTCCCTGATGCCCTCCCAATCCCATTTGGTTTTGCTTTGCTTTGGGAAAGCCTCATCCTTCAGGCAGGACAAGAAGAAAATCAGCTTGGAGACTCCTGATAACTCATAGCAAAGGAAATGAACTGATCTGAACAGGGATGTCCACAACATTTAGGATCATACGACTACAAAATGTCTTTGGGATGGAGTGATACCATGGCAGCAACAGAAGAGGACTTTTATCATCCTTCCAAACTCTCCAAGTTGATGATCTGTATGGATCTCCTTCCTTGGCCATCCTGCCATGCTAATTCCTCTATTATTTGGTGATCTCACACTTTATGGTCAGCACTTCTCAAGAAGAACTGACATTTATGGTGTATTTCCAGGACCTGGAGGTTTAGGAGAACATTTGTCTCACCAAGATGATTGCTTCCTCTCCTGCTTTACACCCCTGAAGCAAACAAGGTGTAACCCAAGGGGTGAAGCTATTTAAAAAAAATATTGAGGAAATTCACCACAACTTCTCCTCAGGTGGTTTTCCCAGGGATTAGGGGATGGAGCTGGTGTAGAGAGGTCAGCAGGGGTGGGTACTGGTTGGAGTTGTACTTTTGAATCATAAATAACCCCCATCACTCCATGCACTTGTGCAACGGGATGGCTGGAGTCAGGAATGGTTTAGCCCAACCTAAAGCTAAGGTCTAAAATATGGATCACAGCCTGAAACTTGTGGGTCCAAAGGACTTGTTGTGGGTCCAAAGGACTCACTCAGCTGGAGGCATCCACATCTCCAGAGCTCTGATGTGAGATGAGACAAAACCTTCTCTGAACTTTTCCATTGCTTGTCCAAACTTGAAATCAACTGAACCAAGGATTGTTCTCTCTGCCCAGACCAAGACAGGGGCTTGAAGCTTAAATCCAAGATAGAAAAGCAAATCTGTGCTCTCTGAGACTGCTTTTTTTGGTGTGCTTGGCAGCTGAAGCTGCTGCCTGATCCTCCTGGGACTTGGAGGTCCTCTTGTTTGTTGCTGATGGAAACCTCTATCATTTCCCCTTGTCCTGTCCTCTGTCACCAGTGGGAAGAGACCAACCCCACTCTCACCACAACCTCCTTGCAAGTGTTTGTAAAGAGTGAGAAGGTCTCCCCTCAGCCTCCCTTTTTCCCTGACAATTACTATTTTCCCTACTACAGCCCCAACCCCCTCAGTCACTCCTCCTAGGGGATGTTTTCCAAACCCTTTCCCAGCTTTGTTGCCCTTCTCTAGACCTGCTCCAACCCCCCCAATGTCCTTTTTGTACCAAAGCTGAACACAGGACTCGAGTTGGGGCCTCAGCAGAGCTGAGTAAGGAACAGAATGATTTCCCTGGTCCTGCTGGCCACACCATTCCTGATCCAGGCCAGGATGCCATTGGCCTTCTTGGCCACCTTGGGCACATTGCTGGCTCATGTTCAGCCAACTGGCAATCAATAAACCAAGGTCCTTTTCTGCCAGGCAGCTTTCCAACCACTCTTCTCCAAACCTGTAGGGTTGCCTGGGGTTGTTGGGACCAAAATGCAAGACCTGACACTTGGCTTTATTGAATTTCATCGAGTTGGTCTCAGCCCAATGACCCAGCCTGTCCAGGTCCCTCTGAAGCCTTTTTACCATCCAGCAGATCCACATTCCCTCCCAGCTTGGGGTCATCTGACAACTTACTGAGGGTGCACTCAATCCCCTCACCAAGATCATTAATAAAGATGTTCAACTGGGGTGGTCCCAGCACTCAGCCCTGGAGGACACCACTTGTGAGTGGTCACCAACTGGATTTATCTCCATTGGGGACACCACTTGTGAGTGGCCACCAACTGGATTTATCTCCACTGGGGACACCACTTGTGAGTGGTCACCAACTGGATTTATCTCCATTGGGGACACCACTTGTGAGTGGCCACCAACTGGATTTATCTCCATTGGGGACACCACTTGTCAGTGGTTTATTCCCACTGGGGACACCACTTGTGAGTGGCCACCAACTGGATTTATCTCTACTGAGGACACCACTTGTGAGTGGCCACCAACTGGATTTATCTCTACTGAGGACACCACTTGTGAGTGGCCACCAACTGGATTTATCTCCATTGGGGACACCACTTGTGAGTGGTCACCAACTGGATTTATCTCCACTGGGGACATCACTTGTGAGTGGCCACCAACTGGATTTATCTCCATTGGGGACATCACTTGTGAGTGGCCACCAACTGGATTTATCTCTACTGAGGACATCACTTGTGAGTGGCCACCAACTGGATTTATCTCCATTGGGGACATCACTTGTGAGTGGCCACCAACTGGATTTATCTCTACTGAGGACACCACTTGTCAGTGATTTATTCCCACTGGGGACACCGCTTGTGAGTGGCCACCAACTGGATTTATCTCCACTGGGGACATCACTTGTGAGTGGCCACCAACTGGATTTATCTCCACTGGGGACACCACTTGTGAGTGGTCACCAACTGGATTTATCTCCATTGGGGACATCACTTGTGAGTGGCCACCAACTGGATTTATCTCCACTGGGGACACCACTTGTGAGTGGTCACCAACTGGATTTATCTCCATTGGGGACACCACTTGTGAGTGGTCACCAACTGGATTTATCTCTACTGAGGACACCACTTGTGAGTGGCCACCAACTGGATTTATCTCCATTGGGGACACCACTTGTGAGTGGCCACCAACTGGATTTATTTCTACTGAGGACACCACTTGTCAGTGATTTATTCCCACTGGGGACACCGCTTGTGAGTGGTCACCAACTGGATTTATCTCCACTGGGGACACCACTTGTGAGTGGTCACCAACTGGATTTATCTCCACTGGGGACACCACTTGTGAGTGGCCACCAACTGGATTTATCTCCACTGGGGACACCACTTGTGAGTGGTCACCAACTGGATTTATCTCCACTGGGGACACCACTTGTGAGTGGTCACCAACTGGATTTATCTCCACTGGGGACACCACTTGTGAGTGGTCACCAACTGGATTTATCTTCATTGGGGACATCACTTGTGAGTGGTCACCAACTGGATTTATCTCCACTGGGGACACCACTTGTGGGTGGCCACCAACTGGATTTATCTCTACTGAGGACACCACTTGTCAGTGGTTTATTCCCATTGAGGACACCATTTGTGTCAAGCCATGGGCAGAGAAGCTTTTCCAGGAGGATGTTAAGGGGGACAATGTCAGAGTCTTTATTGAAGACTCCCTCAACAGCCTTTCTGGCTAGAAAACACTTTTCTGGCCCTGCTTTACAGAATCACAGAATGTCAGTGGATGGAAGGCATCTCTGAAGATCAACAAGTCCAACCCCTCTGTAAGAGCAAGACCAAAACTAGGGAAGGTCACTCAGAAATTCATCCGGATGGATCTTGAAAGCCTCCAGAGAAGAAGACTCCACAACCTCTCTGGGGAGCTTTAGATCCTGTATATATGGGATGTCCAGGCCCTGATTCCCAGATCTGAACCTGCCTTTTACCTTCTGGGATGTTAATTCACCCATGGGATTGAATTCCAGAGCACTACAAGGGAATTTTCTATGGACTTCTCCAAACTCAACATTCCCAAGCCCCCCAGATTTCTTCTCCAGACCCTTCCCCACTTGCTTGCCCTTCTCTCAACTCCCTCCAGCCCCTCAATGTCCTTCTTGGAGTGAGGGGCCCAGAACTGAACACAGCCCAGGGGCACCATCCCTGCCCTTCTCCTGCTGGCCACACCATTCCTGATCCAAGCCAGGATGCTGGTGGCCTTCTTGTCCTGGTTTGGGCCAGGATAAAGGGGATTTTCTGTCTGGTACTTTTGCTTTCAGATAAATCTCTTGCAAGTAGCTGCACTTGCTGAAATGAACAGCAAGGCTGTCAGTCAGTGTCTGATCTGGGACTGAAATCCAGGTTCAAAGTAACTGCTGGAGAATGGGCTGCAGAACCACTGCTTGGTTCTGAGGAATATCTTGGGCTCCAGAAAGAGAAAAGGAGTAAAGAGTTCACACCTGGAACCCTCTTTTGGGGAGGAAAGGACAAGATAAACTGACCAGAATCGACCAAACAGAGCATTGCATCCCATCCACATCATACTCAGGATAAATTTGAGGGATCACCAGGTCAAACCCCTTCCTGCTTCCCCTTCTTCCCCTCTCCCTGTTTGTTTCAGCATCCTGGGAGGATTCCATCCCTTCCTCTGCCTGTGCTCCTGATCCATCCCAGCCTGAATCTGTGTGTTCCTGCCTCCAGCTCCCAACTGCTGCTGACCCCAGGATTCCAGCCTGGACTTTCCCAGGGCTGCCCTGCAGCCTCGGGGGTGACCTGAGAGTTATTGGGGGAGAGGGGGGAGGAAGCTGGGATCAATTTTCCTGTAGATTTGTATAGATTTAGTCATTTTTCCTATTTATTATTCCTGTTTCATTAAAGCTGTGTAGTTTAGTTTCCCACCCATCAGTCTCTCTCCCTTATTCTCTCCTTTTTTTTTATCAGGGAGGAGAGGGGTATTAATATTAATCTGTTATTTGGTTTAATTGCCAGCCCAGTGTTAAACCCTGACACCTTCTTGGCCACCTGGGCACACTCCTGGCTCCTGTCCAGCTGGGTACCAATCACCACCCCCAGGTCCTTTTCTGCCTGGCATCTCTCCAGCCACTCCTCCCCAAGCCTCCTTGCTTTATCTGTTCTGATACTTCTATTTTTTTTTTTTTTTTTTTTTTTTTTTTTTGTGCATTTTGTGCAGCTACGTTTCCCTGGAGCAGAGGGAGGAAAGGATGGATTTCAGAGCAGGCTGCTCCAAGGAGCAGTAATGAGCTGCAGAAGCATTAAACCCCTTCCCATGGGTGTCAGGGGGAGCTCTGCTTGCAGTGGGAATGAGAAAACAGCTCCTGCAGCCTTGTTGTTGGCAAATCATCAGCATTATGCTCAAAGGCTCAACTAAATTTCCAATGCAGCTGCTCCAGGACAGTTTGTGATTGATTCCTTTTTTGCCTTTTTTTGGTTTTTACCTTCTTTTTTGATTTTTTAATTTTTTTTTTCTCCTTCCAAAACATCAACTCTTCATGGTCCTGGTCAGTGAGAGAATGCAAAACCCTCCTACCCTGATGGCCTCAGGAAACCCCTGAATTTTTGTGAGGGAGGCAAAGCCTTGGCACTTTTTCCCTGCTGCAGCTTGGAGACCTGGGACACCAAAAAAACCTTTAGGTCAGGCTAACCTGCTCCTTTCCAGAGCCCTGGGTACATTTTGCTCTCCTGGTGCCAGACATCCAGATGTGTCCAGCTTCCAGCCCCAGAAAGAAACACAGATGGAACAGAGATACCAGAGCCTTGCTGCTCTTCTCACTTCTTTCCTATTTTAGGGCAGAAGCTAAATTTATTCTCTTAACTTTGATGTCCAGGCAGGAGTTTGGTAGATCCTCCTGAGATGTTCCTGCTCCAAATAATCCACCCCACATCCCTCAACCTGCTGCCCCAGTCCTAGGGTTTGGGTTTTCTTCCTGCCAGCTCAGGTCTGCTGCTGGGACCAGAGGGAGATGAGGAATTCCTGCCCTGTGGGCCAGGCAGGGATGGGCTGAATGCCATCTCAGGAAGGTGACAGCATGGTGACAAGGGCTGTTCTCCTTGGGGTGCACCTCCAGGTACCTTCCTGTGCTGGCCATGCTGAGCAGTGTGTCCAGGAGCTGAGGTTGGGTGGAAATGAGCAACATGAGCTTAGGGACAGATGGGTTTGGTCAGGAAAATAGTTCCTCAGTGGGGGCATAGCTGCCATGGTGAGGGTCAGAAAACCAGAAATCAGAGAATTATAAACCCATCAGGATTGGGAAGGGCTTTCAAGATCACCAAGTTCAACTCTAATCCAACAACGCACCTAAGTGGGATCCATAGCACCCAAGGTTGGAGGTCAGTGCAGAGAAATAAAGATTTCCCTGGTGTGAGGGGTGATCTGCTGAGTTGCTTATCACCCAAACACAACCTGTTTGTCTGCCCTGGCTGCTGGCTGTCCAACTGTGAGCATCTCTGGGAGCTCAGGGAGGATGTCAGTGATGGATGTGGCTCCAAGCAGAAGGTGTCCTGCCAGCCAAGTGCCACTCACACTTAGGAAAGATGCCATGGGGCTGCATGGATGGATCCAGGTGTCTGGGATTGCTCTTCCTCCCTAAAGGTAATGGGACAACCCACATCCTCCCTGACAAACTCCTGCACCCTCTAAAAGAAGGTGGACATGGTGATCTTTGAGGTCTTTTCCAACCATGGCAATTCTGTGGTTCCCGTGGGAATGAGCCCTGCTGCACAATCACTGGATTATTTTGGTAAAGAAAATACTTCAAGATCATCAGTCCAGCTGTTAACCTGGCACTGCCAAGTCCTGAACTAAACCATGTCCCTCTTAAATACCTCCTTATGGTACAGGGTACTATATGGTACGTATTTATGGTACATACGGTACATACATATGGTACAGGGATGGTACAGGGTCAGTGCAGAGAAATAAAGATTTCCCTGGTGTGAGGGGTGATCTGCTGAGTTGCTTATCACCCAAACACAACCTCTTTATCTGCCCTGGCTGCTGGCTGTCCAACTGTGAGCATCTCTGGGAGCTCAGGAAGGATACCAGTGATGGATGTGGCTCCAAGCAGAAGGTGTCCTGCCAGCCAAGTGTCACTCACACTTAGGAAAGATGCCATGGGGCTGCATGGATGGATCCAGGTGTCTGGGACTGCTCTACCTCCCTAAAGGTAATGGGACAACCCACATCCTCCCTGACAAACTCCTGCACCCTCTAAAAGAAGGTGGACATGGTGATCTTTGAGGTCTTTTCCAACCATGGCAATTCTGTGGTTCCCGTGGGAATGAGCCCTGCTGCACAATCATGGAATTATTTTGGTCAAGAAAAACCTTCAAGATCATCAGTCCAGCTGTTAACCTGGCACTGCCAAGTCCTGAACTAAACCATGTCCCTCTTAAATACCTCCAGGGATGGTGACTCCATTGCCCTGTGAGTTTGGGAGAGGAATCTTTCATCTGGGAGGGAAGCAAAGGAATCCTGAAGGAAATTTATTGTGAGAGAGTCAGGAACCTTCCAAAACCTGAAGGGAACCTCCAGGAAGGCTGCAC
The DNA here is from genome assembly GCF_036169615.1 of Heliangelus exortis. Taxonomy (NCBI): domain Eukaryota; kingdom Metazoa; phylum Chordata; class Aves; order Apodiformes; family Trochilidae; genus Heliangelus; species Heliangelus exortis. The sequence continues at coordinate 1,518,217 of NC_092423.1, forward strand.
AGGGACTTTTCCTCAGTGTTCAGCCATAGGACAAAGGGAAATGGATTGAAACTGAAGGGGAAGAGCCTGGGAGGCACCAAGAGGAGCATGGCCAGCAGGTCAGGAGAGGGGATTCTCCCGTTCTGTCAGACCCCACCTCAAATCCTGCTCCCAGCTCTGGTGTCCCCACAGTTGTGTCCCTGCTTTCCTCCAGTCCACTGAGATTTCCCTCTAATCTAATCTAATCTAATCTAATCTAATCTAATCTAATCTAAATTAAGATTGAATAAAATAGACTAAGATAAACTAAAATAATCTAATCCAATCTACCCAATCTTTACCTAACTCTCTCCTCATTCTCTTCTACTGTTCCAGATAAAATTTGTGGGTTTGTAGTATCTAACTAGAAAAAGTCTACATTTTTATGGAAATAAACCACAAAGAAGCCTCAGAACACCTCAGTCTTCTCGAGTCTCATTTCAGTGGAGTAATAATCTTATCCTAACTGCTTATTTTTCTATTTTTTACACATTCACAGATTCTCCTCTAGCAATTTTCTTTTTTTTTTTTTGAGGGATGGGGGGAGACAGAATAAAAATAGTCAATCACTTCTTATGTCTAACATTCCCATTTGGATCCTATCTGGAGCAGCTCTGCTCCCAGGAGAGGCTGAGGAGCTGGGATTGTTCAGCCTGGAGAAGAGAAGACTCCAGGGGGACCTTAGAGCTGCCCCCCAATCCCTGAAGGGAACCTCCAGGAAGGCTGCAGAGGGACTTTTCCTCAGAGTGTCCAGCCAGAGGACAAGGGGAAATGGATTGAAACTGCAGGAGAAGAGGTTCAGGCTGGAGCTGAGGAAGTTCTTCAGCAGGAGGGTGCTGAGCCTCTGGAACAGATTGCCCAGAGAAGCTGTGGCTGCCCCCTCCCTGGAGGTGTTCAAGGCCAGGTTGGAGGAGGCTTGGAGCAACCTGGGCTGGATGAGAGGTGTCCCTGGGCATGGCAGGAGCTTGGAGGAGATGATCTCCAAGGTCTTTTCCAACCTCAGCCATTCCATGATTCTATGAACCCAGAGACAGGAAATTTTCCAATTTTATATAACTTATAATGGTGGTCACTGGGTCCCAGTCAGTACTTTTCCAGGACTGAAATCAGACCTGGGTGATCCAAAAGCAAAAAAGCTGTGAAAGAGAGAGCCTGGACTAGGTTGGTCTGGTGGCCTCTGGTGAAAATATCTTTGGAATATGGAGATTTACTCTTTAATTTGAGTTCTTACAGCAAGATCCATGGTCAGAGCCACCCGAAATCTGGGTGCTGAGAGTCTAAATTGTGTTTTGAATCCAGGACCAGCACCTGAATGGTTTTGGGGACAGTCAGTACAAGCTTCAGCCTCCTGGTAGACAAGGAAATATGAATGACTGTGGCTTGTGCAAGGTTTTTGGGGTGGCCAACCCCCTGAGACAGGCTGCCCACGATCCCCTTCCTTCCATCCTGAAGCCTGAAGTCATCCTGAAGTCATCCAGGAGTCTGAACTTCCCTCATCTGCTCCTCAACAAGCTCCAAAGAACCTTCAGAGCCAGGAAAGGTGAATGAGGGAAGGATGCAAGAATTGGGAAAAACCTGAATTTCTGGCTTGCCAACCCCAGAACCAAATCCCAGAGCTTTGCCCTGGTCTGGTGGAGTTCTGTAGCATGGAAAAGCAGGGCCTGGTGGGATCTCCAGGGAAGCTGCAAGACATTCTCTGCAGCTCTGGAGTTTGTAACACCATTAATAATAGCTCTGGAGGAGCCAACGTGCTCCTTGGCCTGTGCCAAGGAAAGCTGAGCTGAGTAAATAAGGATTTAGATCCACTCTTGGGATCCCATCAGAGGCTCTCCCAGCTTTTGCTGCAGTCACACAGCATCTGCTCCATTGGCCACAGGATGCTTGGTGGGGTTCAGAGGAGGCTCTTGGGGCAGCTGCCACGTGCACCATCAAAGGGCCCTTTCCCCCTCCTTGTAGCATCAGGGCAAATGTTCACAGGGTGGATTGGGGCCATTAAATGAGGACAATCCTGCACCAGACCACCAGAAACCAGATGGTTTCTGTCCCTTGCTGTTCTCTCCCCGCTCTTGTACAGCAGGGATGAAGTCCCTTCTCTGAGAGAGTTTTCTTTTATGGCCTCAGGCAGATGACTTAATTCCTGTGCCCTGAAACTGGTTTTGTTTAGCTTGTTATTTTATTAAGTTTATTATTTGGTTTTGTTTAGATTTGATGATCTCAGAGGTCCTTTCCAACCCGGCTGGTTTTATGATTCTATGATTCTATGGTTCAATGATTCCATGATTTTATGATTCTGTGATTCCATGATTTTATGATTCCATGATTCCATGACTCTATTATTTGATCTTCTTTAGATTTCTGAAGGCTTTCTGAGGATTAGCAGTTTGATATCCCCACTTCTGCCTAAGATGGACCCCCAAGCCCACGTGCTGTAGTGAAAGATCTCACACTGAAATTACCACGTGGGCCAAAATATTGACCCAGATGACTCAAAGGTGTCCCCACCTTTCCTGGCCCAAGCTGGGAACCCTTTTTTGCATCATCTGGGGCAAAGATTGGATTGGTTTTGCCATGAGCTGCCCTGCTGGGAGATGTCCCACATTGGCTCCATGGAGTCATAGCATGGATACTTGGAGCTGGAGACAATGCCCAGGGGATTTTTATTTTTTTTTTTTTTTTTTGACCAAAGGGTGGTTTAAAATAGATTTTTAAGTAGATCCTTTTTAAGTAGATCCTGCAGAAACAGGAAAAGGGGTGATGCTTTTAAACAAAGCTCAGAGAGGAGATTTAGAGACCAGATTTATGGAAGAAATTCTTTCCTGGGAGGTTGGTGAGATCCAGCCCTACAGAAAGGTGGGAGATGCCCCATCTCTGGAAACACTCAAGGTCAGGATGGATGGGGTTTGGAGCAACCTGATCCAGGGGAGATTATCCCTGCTCGTGGCAGTGAATTTGGACTAAGTGACCAAGAATTGCCTCTTCAAACCCAAACTGTGCTGTGATTCTAAAATCTCTTCCCTTGCAAAAAGTTTGGGGTAAATTAAAGGCATCTCTGTTTCTCCCCACACTCCTAAAGGCTGAGGGGGAAGAGTTTCAAGGTGCAAGAAGGGAGGTAGAGTTGAGATTTTGGGATGAAATTCTTGAATTTGAGGGTGCTGAGCCCCTGGGTGCCCAGGTTGCCCAAGGAAGCTGTGGCTGCCCCATCCCTGGCAGTGTTGAAGGTTGGATGGGGCTTGGAGCCCCCTGGGCTGGGGGAGGGGTCCCTGACCATGGCAGGGAATGAGCTTTAAGGTCCCTTCCAACCCAACCCATCCCATGATTATGGTGATGATGATGATGATGATGATGATGATTATAATCCTGTCAATAAAAATATTAACACTGCTGTGTCCTCCCTCATCCAGCAGCAATTCTGAGCACTGCAGGAAGGCAACTTCAGGAATAGATTCCCAAGGGAAGCTCCAGGGGAAAGGATGCCAAAAGGTGATGTCATTCCTTGCAAGGCCAGTTCCGAGGGAATCACTGGTTTGGGTTTGGGAAAGTGTTTTCACACACTCACAGAACTTGCTGCCAGGACTCTGGGCTATAAGGAAAAAGGCAGAGAGGTACTTAAAGAGTAATTTGTTCTGCAGCAAGAGAAATTGGCATCCCCAGGAATGTTGCTTTGGGCTTTTGTAGGTTTTCCTTATAAAAAATTATTATACACATACAATTATTTTTGTATCCATTTTTCTGTTGTTTTGTTTTGTTTCAGTTTGCCCTGAATAGCTGTTTTGGGATTTTTTTTATTTTTTTTTTTTTTTTGAGGGCTTTAATTCTGTCTCTCTGTAAAGCCAGAAGAAAGATTTTTATTCTGAAAAACAAAGTGGTTTTTCTCCCTTAAAAAAAAAAAAAAAAAAAGCTTTTCAATGAACATTCTCATTTCATCAAGAAGCCATTTTCCATTGAGGAAAAACAAAATATGCTGAGGGAAATGTTCTGCCCAGCTGCTACAATGCATCTTGCCACCTCAGTGGGGTGCTTCCAATTTTAATTAGTGGTTAGGAAAGTAATGTGCTGCACAATTCTCTGATGTGAACTGCTGGGAAAGGATTCCTCCAACTGCATGTTGGGTCCTGGTTTTTTCTGTTGCTTCTGGGGTTTAACTGTCTCTTAAGAACTGCAAAACATTTGAAGCATGGTGACCAAAGATGGTTTTCTGATCACAGCAGTGCTGAGTGTGAAAAAGAAAACAATTAAGGAAGTTGCAGCTTGTTTTGCCACCTCCTCTTTCACCTGGAAAAGGTTCTAAAGTGGGGGTAGAGTGGTTTTTCCATGGCACCATGTGGTAGGGAGAAGGAGCATCACTGCTGGGCTTGGCCATTCCCAAACATCAGGAGCATGGGGAGAGGCAGCTGATGGCATCTCAGAGCCCTGAGCTGAAAGGTGATGGAACTGAGTTGGGTAGAATTAAGTGACTGAATGAATGACAGAATTATTTGGGTTGGAAAAGATCTTTGGGATCATCTGGTCCAAACATTAATCCAGAACTGCCAATGCCACCCCCAGCCCATGTCCCTCATCCCTACATCCCCAGGGGTTTCTCTGAAACCCCTCCAGGGATGATGGGGACTCCAGCCCTGCCCTGGGCAGCCTGGGCCAGGCCCTGACAACCCTTTCCAGGGAGAAATTCTTCCCCAGCTCCAACCTAAACCTCCCCTGGCACCACTTGAGTTGTGCCCAAAGTTCCTCTTGTCCCATCCCTTGTTCCTTGGGAGCAGAGCCCGACCCCCCCTGGCTCCAACCTCCTCTCAGGGGGTTGCAGAGAGCCAGAAGGTCTCCCCTCAGCCTCCTCTGCTCCAGGATCAACACCCCCAGGGCCCTCAGCTGCTCCTCACAACTTCTCCAGACCCTTCTCCATCTTCTCCAGCCCCTCCTCCATGCTCTCCAGACCTTCTCCTTGTGCTCCAGACCCTTCCCCACCTCCATTCCCTTCTCTGCACACTCTCCAGCCCCTCAATGTCTCTTTTCTGACCCAGACCTGGCCCCATTTTTGGGGGTGCAGCCTCAGCAGTGCCCAGCACAGGGGATGCTCCCTGCCCTGCTCCTGCTGCCCACCCCAGTGCTGGTCCCAGCCAGGATGCTGGTGGCCACCTTGGCCACCTGGGCACACCCTGAGCTCCTGTTCAGCTGGGTGTCACCCAACCCCCCCAGGGCCTTTTTCCCTGGGCACTTTCCAACCACTTTGCCCCAAGCCTGGAGCATTGCCTGGGGTTGGGGTGACACCAGTGAGGGATCTGGTACTTGGCTGGGTTGAAGCTCAGACAACTGACCTCACCCCATGGATCCATCCTGTCCAAATCCCTCTGTAGAACCTTATCCCATGGATCCAACCTCTCCAGAACCCTCTGTAGAACCTCACCCCATGGATCCATCCTCTCCAGATCCCTCTGCAGAACCTCATCCCATGAATCCATCCTCTCCAGATCCCTCTGTAGAACCTCACCCCATGGATCCAACCTCTCCAGAACCCTCTGCAGAACCTCACCCCATGGATCCATCCTCTCCAGATCCCTCTGTAGAACCTCACCCCATGGATCCATCCTGTCCAGAACCTCTCCAGATCTCTCAGACCACCACTCCTGCCTACCCTGTCATCAGCAAACTTAATGATCCTGCATTCAATCTCCTCATCCAGATCATCTACTTCAGGTGGGAAAATGACTTACAAACCAGGATAAGCAACACCTGGGTAAAAGGGGCTGGAGAGGACATCGGAGGAAAAAAGTCAAATTCATAGAGAAATCAGCCTGAAAAGCAATGTGAACTTTTCCCAGAGTGAAACCCTAAATACAAACAAACTCAGTCCAAAGGTCCAATCCCCATCTCTGCAGGGCCCATACCACAAATCCCAAGACACTTGGACTTGTACAAGCACAGCAGAGCCTCTCACCATCCCTCAGAGCCTAAAGCAATCAGTGGTGTATTGGGTTTTTTACAGTCAGAGGTCAGTGGTCCAATGGGAGTTGTTGAGGGGTGGTCCAACCCCACCCCTAAAACCAAGATTAAACCTTAAATTATTCTGCATCACTCCAGGTGCATAAAAATCCTCAGGTTTTTCTGGAAGGAGGAGGGGAAAGCATCCTTAGCCCTCCCTTCGTCAAGCTGGGTCTTAAAGGTCCCTTGAAAAAGCAGAATTTCTCTGGATCATCTGACTTGATGCTTTTAAAAATGATCAATATAAAGAGCTTTTGGGGCACCCAGACCACGGGAGAATTTGCCTATCTCTGTGTCTCTGTGCATGAATTATTTTCCTCTCTTCGCTCTCACACTTGTATTCACAATTGTTACTGTGCTTAGGGAAAAAATAATAAAAAAAAAAGTCAATAATAAAAAAATCCAGACAAGTATAAATTGCCAGCAGCCTTTTAAAAGGCTTTGGAAAGGATTTGGCTGACTAAATGCAGATGTATCCACTGGAATTAGTCACCTTGGGCTCTCTTCAGCAGGGATCTGCTTAATATAAGATGAAATTTGTAGTTGTTACTGACTAAACTCTTGCTGGGGAACCCCTCTGGCTCTGGAGCAGACACCAGGGAGATGCTCTGCCCCATCCCTGGGACTTTTGGCTCAGAATATCCCTGGGAATGGGTCAGTGATGGATAAGAACCATCCCTGGGATGGATCCACCCTATGGTGGTGGTGAGAAGAGTTTAAGGAGAAGTCTGTGCCCAGACACTGGTGGTGTTCAGTTGTTTCCTTGAGCTGTCTTTGAGTTGGTTGGAGTGCCAGGAATGATTTATCTCCTCCTAAAGTAGGCACCTAAACAGGGCACATGAATCATGCCCCAAAAGTGCCTTTTTTTTCCTCGAGGGAGCCTGGGGTATGAGCTCAGAGGGAGATGTCCCCCCTCTTGCCACCCAAAATGTGGTAGGGGAATTGTTCTCCTTCCTCCTCCCCATGTGTCTGTCTCAAAATAGACATTTCAAATACCAGTCCCTTGATTTTTTTTTTTAATTAACAACCACTCTCAGAGTTTGGGAAGTCAACAGACACGACTTACACAGGGGCAGATGTTGCAGATAAGCCATAAACTCCTTAACAAGTTTTTCAACCAAGTTTTCCTTCCAGCACTCTCTCTGCTGGAGCCAGAGCTCTGGGGTGGGGGGGGGGAAGAAAATCACCTGGCAGCATCTGAGATTTATTTTTTTTTCTGCTGCTTCTTGCTCTGTGCAAAATCCACTTTGCTCATCACAGGCTGTCCTGCAAAGGATGATGATCCCTGCACTTGACATTCCAGGAGAAATGGATCAGAGAATCAGTCAGAGAATCAGTCAGAGAATCATGGAATGATTTGGGTTGGAAGGGACCTTAAAGCTGACCCAGTGTCACCCCTGCATGGTCAGGGACCCCTCCCCCAGCCCAGGGGGCTCCAAGCTCCATCCAACCTTCAACACTGCCAGGGATGGGGCAGCCACAGCTTCCTTGGGCAACCTGGGCACCCAGGGGCTCAGCACCCTCACAGGGAAGAATTTCCTCCTAATATCTCAACTCAATCTCCTCTCTTCCAGTTTGAAACTCTTCCCCCTCATCCTATCACTCCAGGCCCTTGTAAATTGTCCCTCCTCAGCTTTTCTGTGGGCTCTTCAGGTACTGGAAGACTGCTCTAAGGTCTCCCCAGAGCCTCAGGTTTTTATCTAACACAGATGCTGAGGCCAATGTCTCAGCACCCTCAAATTCAAGAATTCCTTCCCCATCTCCAACCTCAATCTCCCCTTTCTCTCCAAGTTTTAACCCATTTCACTTGTCCTCTCCCTACCCCCCGTGTCCAAAGCCCTCCCCAGCTTTCCTGTAGCATGACTTGATGTTCTCTCCATCACATCCACACCTCCCCTGCTGCACTTCATCTTTTCAGCAGGTACAAAAAGCAGATTTTCCTTAGTTAGGAGAAATAAAAAAAACCAGAAAGAAACAAAACAAAAACCCTAAAAATATCTCCCAGGATTTACCAGTCCCAGTTCCCCACGGCTCAAAGCTTTTCCAGAAGTTCACTTTAGCTTCAGAAACCAGGCAGGCATCCCTGTGCATCAAGAAACCTGTAAAATGCTGCTGAATTTTGTCTGAAAACAGATCCCTTGTGGGATGAGGTTGGGGAGGGATTACTACAAACAGGGCCTGTTCACAGCCTGATGTGGAAGCTAAAATTGTGTGGAAATAAAAAACAGAGGGGAAAGAATTTTGTTGGAATTGGGAGGATGGTGGAGAGTGATGAGAGGGAGGAGGAAGGGGAGACTGAAACAGGATTCTGGAGTCAGGGTTATATGGAAATGGAAAATGAAGCTGTGAAAGGAAACCTGAAGTCAGGTGGGTTCAGTTGGGTGCAGGTGAACTGAATGACCAGTGGGAAGTTGAAGGATGGGAAACTTAATGCTAAGAGACAAGGAAAGAGTTTTTCTGTCTCTGGAAATCCCTCATCTCTGCCATCAGGAAATATCCTGATTGTGACTTTTGGAGCTTTCTGGAAAGATGCTGCCAGGAGCTCTGGGATCAGCATTGCACTGACAAAGCCTTATTGCAACTTTTCAGCACTACCCTAGGACTTTATTCTCTGTTTTTTGGCTTTGTCAACTGAATGCCCCATGCTGCCTGCTTCTCCAGGTGGCCCACTCAACATGGCACAGAATCATAGAATGGTTTGAGTTGGAAAGGACCTTAAAGATCATCCAAATGTTCCTACAGAGGTAGGGACACCTCCCATGAGATCAGGTTTCTCAGAGCCCCTCCAACCTGGGAGTCTGGATTGCCAGGAAGCTGAAGAGGAGGCAGCAGTGTGCCCAGGTGGCCAGGAAGGCCAATGGCATCCTGGGCTGGCTCAGGAACAGCGTGGCCAGCAGGTCCAGGGAAGGGATTCTGCCCCTGTGCTCAGCCCTGGGGAGGCCACAGCTTGAGTCCTGTGTCCAGTTCTGGGCCCCTCAGCTCAGGAAGGAGATTGAGGTGCTGGAGCAGGTCCAGAGAAGAGCAAGGAGGCTGGGAAGGGATCCAGCACAAGTCCTGGGAGGAAGGGCTGAGGGAGCTGGGGGTGTTGAGGCTGGAGAAGAGGAGGCTCAGGGGAGACCTCATCACTCTCTCCAACTCCCTGAAAGGAGGTTGGAGCCAGGGGGGGGTTGGGCTCTTTTCCCAGGCAACTCTCAGCAAGACAAGAGGGCACAAGAGGTCTCAAGTTGTGCCAGGGGAGGTTTAGGTTGGACATTAGAAAGAATTTCTTTCTGGAGAGGGTGCTCAGCCATTGGAATGGGCTGCCCAGGGAAGGGGTGGATTCTCCATCCCTGGAGATATTTCAAAAGAGCCTGGATGTGGCACTCAGTGCCATGGGCTGGGAACCACGGGGGGAGTGGATCAAGGATTGGACTTGATGAGCTCTGAGGTCCCTTCTAACCCAGCCCATTCTATGATTCTATGACTCTATGATTCAACACTTCCAGGGATGGAGCTTCCACAGCTTCCCTGGACAACCTATTCCAGCTTCTCATCACCCTCTAAAATTTTTCCCCCTAATCCCTAACCTAAATCTCCTCTCCTCCTGTTTAAAACCATTACCCCTTGTCCTCTCTCTACAAGACCTTGAAAAGGTCCCTCCTCAGCTTTACCCTTCAGGTACTGGGAGGTCACTATTCGGTCCCCTCAGAGCTTTCTCCTCTTCAGGCTGAACAACCCCAACATCCTCAGCCTGTAAATAGATATTTGGGGTGATCTTGTTTGCCAGAAACCCCCCTCTGCAGTGCACACACATCATCTTCTGTGACCTCAACCTTCAACTTCTCTCTGTGCTGTTCTGTACTTTAGGTTTGACACCAAAACTCTGTCCCCCTGCTCCTGCTGACCTCGTGGTCAGTGCTCAGCTTGGGCTCATCATTCTCAGACACCTCAGAGTGTTAAGGAGCTGGAGTAGCTGTCCCATCAGATGGAATAAAAAGGAATTTATGCACCACATTTCCAGGGCTGATCTCCAATCCCCTAAACCCAAGCAAGCCTGGAGCTGCTGTAACACCACACATTCCCCTCTTCCCTCTTCTGCTCCTCATCCTGAAGCTGAAAAAAAACCCCACCAGGGCTGCTTTTTTTTTTGAGCCCTTCATGCTCCGAGCAGCTGAATAACTCAGAATCCCCAGGAACCCCAAGGAACCAACCCAGGCACAGCAAACGGACCCAGAATTTTGGGCAGATGTAAACTGAGCCCCCCCAGTGACGTCAAGGGGGCTGTGGTGGGGTTGGAGCCCTTCCTGGGGGGGTTGGCTCAGCATAGCACAACCACAGTGCCTGATTTATAGCCACCAAGATCCAGACAGATACATCTATCAGCACGTGCAAAGATCCAATTACTCTTCCCCCCTTCCCAGTTAAAAATACTCAGTGGGCATTTGGGTGCCCACCCAGTCCTCTGATTTTTTTTTTTTTTAATTTTTTTTTTTGTGCTAGAGGCAACATAAATGTGTCTGGGCCTTAAATTTAGCACAGGGCTCAGACAGTTCTCCATCTGGAAAAGCAGATTGGGTGCCTCCTGAAAAAGGAGACATCCCATCTCACCCCCCAGCAATGGGCTTTGGGGCTGAAATAGCAAAAGGGAATTTCAGTCTTGAGTTACACAGAAAAGCCTCCTGGCTTTTGTGTCTGGGAATAACCCACACCAAGAGCTCAGTGGAGAAAGAGAGGGGGGGTTGCAAACATTTTCTACCACCTGGCATTTTGGGAAACCTGGATGGCTTGTTGGAAGCTGAATGCAAGTCTCAGCTTTAATTTTATGAGGGCAGCAACTGGGTCAAGTGCTTTTCTCCAACCCATGGCTTTACAACCTCAGCCAAACATCAGATTTGTTTCAGGTTTCCTGAAAGATTCAAAACTCCTTGGAGGTCATGACTGGAAAGGGAAATAGGTGCACACACACGTGAAGGCACAAACCCAACTAAATCTTACTTCTTTTGAGTATCAAATAAAAAAAACCCCAAAATATCCGTATTTTTTGACAGCTTTGGCATGTCTCATGAATCAGGGTTTTATTCAGGAATTGGAGATGGAGAAGATGGATGGAGAAGAGTAGGAGTTATTACACCGTGGATATATACAATGGTGTTTTTGGATTAGTCATAGAATCATAGAATTTTCAGGGTTGGAAGGGAGCTTTAAGATCATCCAGTTCCAAACCCCTTCCACAGCCAGGGACAGCCCCACAGCTCAGGTTGCTCAGATCCCTGTCCCTTAAAATCTCCCAGGGATGGATGGGGCTTCCACCACCTTTTCCCAGAAGTGATGTTTTCATCACTCAAGTGGATATTTTCTTTCTGGTCTTTGAAATGAGTGGGTTCATTTACAAGCAGATAAATGGCTGGTTTCTGGCTTTCCAATTTTTAGTTTCTTTCCCAACAAAAGGATTTAAAAAAAAATAATTATTTAAAACACACCATTGGACTTGGAGCCCAACATTCTGGACAGAAAGGCAGGAGGAAAATTCTCAGCCTTGTTGCAGTCTTGGAGGGATTTAGATTGGTAAAAAGTGCTTGCAGTACCAGAGCAACTGCAGGTTCTTAGCAGGAATTGAAACAATCCCAAAATTACTGCAGTATAATAATAGAATCATAGAATTTTCAGGGTTGGAAGGGACTTTTAAGATCATCCAGTTCCAACCCCACTGCCATGGGCAGGGACACCTCCCACCAGCTCAGGTTGCTCAGAGCATCATCCATCCTGACCTTAAAACCTTCCAGGGATGGATGGGGCTTCCACCACCTCTCTGGGCAACCTGTGCCAGGCTCTCACCACCCTCATGGGGAAGAACTTCTTCCCAACATCCAATCTAAATCTCCCCTCCTTTAGTTTGGATCCATTCCCCATGTCCTATCACTCCCTGACATCCTAAAAAGTCCCTCCCCAGCTTTCCTGTAGCCCTTTCAGATCCTGGAAGGCCACACTAAGGTCTCCTTGGAGCCTTCTCCTCTCCAGACTGAACAACCCCAACTCTCTCAGTCTGTCTGCATAGCAGAGCTGCTCCAGCCCTCTGAGCATCCTCCTGGCCCTTCTCTGGACACTCTCCAGCACCTCCAGGGCTTTGTCCAACCAACCAATGGGCCAAGGTCAATTGTATGAGGTTCAATAGGGCCAAGTGCTGGGTCCTGCACTTGGGTCATAACAACCCCATCGTAAGGTGCAGAACTGGGGATGTAAGGTTAGAAAGCAGCAAGTTGGAAAGGGACCTGGGGGTTGTAGTCAACTAAATAAGTTGGTAGTCAACTAAATATGAGCCAGCAGTGTGTGCAGGTAGCCAAGAAGGCCAATGGCATCCTGGCTTGTATGAGGAAGACTGTGGCCAGCAGGAACAGGGTGATTATCCCTCTGGACTCAGCTCTGGTGAGGTTTCACCTTGAATATTGGGTTCAGTTCTGGGCACCTCATTATAGGAAGGGCACAGAAGTGCTGGGGTCTGTCCAGAAAAGGGCAGTGAGGCTGATGGAGCACATGTCCTAAGAGGAGCAGGGGAGGGAGCTGGGGTGGGTTAGTCTGGAGAAGAGGAGGCTGAGAGGAGACACTAATGGTCTCTTCAGCTGCCTCTCCCAACCAAAGACATTCTGTGATTCCCAGAATTCCAGAATCCCAGAATGTTTAGGTTGGAAGAGACCTCCAAGCTCATCCAGTCCAACCTTTGACCAACACCATAATCCAACCACTAAACCATGGCCTTAAGGACCTTAAGGTCCAAACACCTTTTCAACTTTTTAAACTTTTAAACTTTATTTCTTCCACTTCTTCTGAAATGCCAGGGAATTTTGGTCGTTTTGGAGATGGGAACTGGGGTGAAAAAGACTCCATCTGGGTCCAGCTGAGCCCTCTCTTTGCTCTCCTTGTGACAAGAGCCCAGCAAGAGCAGTGACATCCCAAGGTCACCACCACAAAACCTCTCAGCCCTGCAGTCATGCTCTCCTAACTCCCCAGTGGCTAATGAGCCCTAATTGGCAGCTAACGAGAAGGGAAACAGATCCCAGGAGGAGACAAGGGGAAATGTGCTATCTGGAAAGATGGTCACTTAAAAAAAACCCCAAAAACCCACCAAGACCTGCACCAGGAAACCCCTTCCCTCAACACAGCCCAAGACAGAAGACAAATGTCTTAAGCTGTAAGCAGAGGCCAAACTTGGTAAAGCAGTTGGAGAAGGGATGTGATGAAACTGGGACAACTTTCACTCCTCAGACAGGAGAGGATGAGTTGCAAGTTTCCAGGGACACAGGAGGCATCTGGTGAAGGTTTGCTCAGGGCCTAATTATCTTTGTGTAGCTCTTGAGTGGAGGATGGGCATGTTTCATGTCCCACTTATCTCCCCCAGGTCCTTCACCCCCCTTATCCACTGAGCAGGAAGGTTGATAGCAGCACCATTCCTTTCAGGCAATGGTCCAAGAGAACTTTTGATTCCTCACACCACCCATAATTAAATCCATACAGAAAGGTTTGGGCTCCTCTTGAAGTCCCAGAAGAGGATCATGGCCAAGAGATCTTCTGATCCCATGGTCTTCATAGGCAGGACCATCTTCTGATGGTCTCAGAGCATCTGCTCTGCATGCCCCATGCTCAGGAGCAGATCCCTGCAAGAGATCCTTTCAGCTGAGCTGCTTCAGAAGATTTTCTGAGCAATCTGAAATGCAAGAAGGGCTGAGGTCACGTGGATGCTGTGGATGCACAGGAGAAATCTGGGACCACGCTGCTCAGGGCATAGCTCAGGAGGTGAGAAAGAGTGATCCAAAGTCTTGAGGAACCAGGAAGGATTTACCAGTGGGGAACATGATTCTCCTGAGGAAATTTTGGTCTTTTGGCTTGCATGCAACTCGAGTGACAAGCTGCTGAGATGTAGGGTTTATGTTTCCTTCTAAAAACACCTTAACACCTTTTCCAGAATTCAGATGCCTCTCATCTAACTTTAACTACTCCAGGACCTAAATTAGGAGCAGAGTTTTGTGGTAGTCCCCATCCACTGAAAAAGGCAAGGGGTGGGTTCTGGAGGATGATTCAACCCATCCTAAATCATGAGTCCTCTTGGAAGAGCCTACACGGACTACTAGGAAAAGCTCAGCTGGCTTTGGCTTCTTGGTACCTCCCCAGGTTGTGGAGCAGAATGTCTTCATGGCTACAAATAATCCTCAAGCTGTTTGTTTGGATGGAAAAATATTTCTTAGTAAACCATCACTGGCATTTTTTGGTGTGTATCCCATGTTTAGAAGGTTGGCCAGCTTGAGGAGAGAATGATGCAGCCCTTTGTCAAGATAGACAAATTCAATGGCCAGGGGTGACATCTGATCATAAAATGCCCTCAAGAAAACAGATTCTCAAGCACATTTCCCACTCCTGGGTGTCCTTGCTAACCAACAACTTGTCCAGCCTGCTGGCAGTGAAGAAAGTGCTCTGAGGTCTTCCATGCCTGAATGTGGGGTTATAGAGATGCCATAAAACATCCCAACCAACCTCCAAACCCAAGCAATTGTCGTTCTAGAAGTTCTCAGCTGAAAATAAACCAATGATTCCTTCTCTCTGTCTCCAGAATGGGCAGCAGTTGTCATTGTTTATCATTAAATAATCATCATTATTTATTTGTTCCTGGCTGGTCTCAACCATTCCCAGAAATGGGGCATCTGAGGTGGTCAAAGTTCCCTTGATATAGAGGTGGGTATGTAGATTTACAGATGGAAAGTTTTCAGTTTCTTCTTCTTTCTCCACACCTGGACACAATGGCTGCACTGAAAGAGGTTCCAGTTGTATCAGGGGAGGTTCCGATTGGATATTTGGAAAAATCCCTTCACTGAAAGAGTGGGGAAGCATTGGAACAGGTTGTCCAGGGAGGTGGTGGAGTGGCCATCCTGAGGGTGTTCAAAAAATATGTAGATGTAGTGTTCTGGGAGATGATTTAGTGCTGAAGGTGGTGTAGGACTGGTGGTTGGGCTCAAAGATCCTTTCCAACCATGATGATTCTAGGATTTACACAAAATGACCCAAAGCAGGGCCCATTCTCTGGTGCTGTCCCTCTTGTCCCTTTGCAGAACATTCCCTACCCCAGGGCTGTCCTTGTCCACCCCTCTGCCACGAGCAGAGACATTTTTCACCCTGTCAGGTTGCTCAAAGCCTCATCCATCCTGGCTCTGAACACTTCAAATGATGAGGGATCCACAACTCCTCTGGTCAAACTGGTGTCTCACCATCCTCATGCTGAGAAAAGTCCACTTTAGATCTACTTTCTTTCAGTTTGAAACCTTTAAATCGTTGTCTTGTCACCACAGACATCCTGAACATCTCCAGGACCATTCCTGGTGAGCAATGCTGAAGGTATCACCAGGCCTGGCTTCCAGCACAGTTCTCCAGTTCATCCCAGTTCCCCCAGCATGGGGACCTGGAGGAGGTTCAAAAGTTGTTTGCTGGTGGCCACTGGACCTGCTCCCACTGGAGATCCCTGTATGGCAACCAGGTGGTGATGTCTACTTTTGGTTTTTTCTCCTCTCTCCCTTTGGAAAAGGGACTGTGTCAGCCCAGGAAAAGGGATGGAGGAATTTTCCTGGCTTCTGCAGCTCCCAGCACAGCGGGATCCTTCGAGACGTTTGCTGCCATCTATGGCCAGAAATAAATAATGCAAAAAAAAAAAAAAAAAAAAAAAAAAAGGAGGGGAGCCCACGGATGGGACTTTCCTCAGCATCCTCATCTCCACAGGGATGCTTCGCTCCCATGGTGGGAACCATGGGGCTGGAGGTGCTGCCTGAAAGAGACTTTCTAGTAATCTTTTCCCATCATTTCTATGCCATGAGGAGCTTCTGGATCTACAAAGAGTCCACGGTTCTGCCAGACAGAAAACTCTGATGCTCTGAGAGCTGCAAATGATGCTGATGCTGCACAGCTGCAGGTGACACACAGAGAGGCACCTGAAGGGATTTGGGAAACATTTCTTTCCCTTCTTTTTGGTGTTGCTTTCCCCTCTTTTTTTCCTTTTTTTTCTTTTTTTTTTTTTTCTTTTTTTAAGTCCATTTTACACCTTGGACCAGATGCCTGGAGAACAGCCAGCTCTGATTTTGGGGCATCATGAGGCCTTGCCCCTGTTACTTTGATGTTCTTCTTGACTCCTGCATCCCAACCCCCTTCTTCTTTCCCACAATCAGCAACCAGAACTCAAGCAGGTTTAAGACCCCAGCTATGGGGAGTGATGGCAAGGAAATGACCTCTTTCTCCAGCCAGCACTCAACCAGTGAGAGCAGTAAAAGCCACATCACATCGTGCACCCAGCTCGTGGTTAGCAATTTCCCTCAGCTCAGGAAAAATACAGCAAAAAACCAAACCTAAAATAAAAGTGGGAGGGAGCTGATAAGATGGGGCTGCTAAGAGATAAACAGCAGATGGATTTTTCAACCAACACATATGTATTTTTTTCATATAAATATTTTCCAACCATTTCCAACAAATATTTATTTTCTCCCTCTGCTCTGCTCTGCTCTGCTCTGCTGAGCCCCCCCTGCAGTGCTGTGCCCAGGTCTGGAGTCCCCAAGAGCAGAAGGACACAGAGCTCCTGGAAGGTGTCCAGAGCAGAGCCACTGAAATGCTCAGAGGGCTGAGCAGCTCCCTGGGAAGCCAGGCTGAGGGATTGGGGTTGTTCAGCCTGGAGAAGAGGAGGCTCCCAGGTGAGCTCAGAGCAACCTTCCAATATCTGAAGGGGCTCCAAGAAAGCTGGGGGAGGGCTTTGGACACGGGGGGGTAGGGAGAGGACAAGGGAAATGGGTTAAAACTTGGAGAGAAAGGGGAGATTGAGGTTGGAGATGGGGAAGGAATTCTTGAATTTGAGGGTGCTGAGCTCCCAGCCCAGGTTGTCCAAGAAAGCTGTGGTTGCCCCATCCCTGGAAGTGTTCCAGGCCAGGTTGGATGGGGCTTGGAGCCCCCTGATCTAGTGGAAAGGGTCCCTGCCCAAGCAGGGGATTGGAACTGGATGATCTTTAAGGTCTCTTCCAACCCAAACCATTCTGTGATTCTACAACTAAAAAAATTAAATTTTTTGCATGAAAATACAACAGAGAATATCAGACAAATTTCATAATTTCAGCTTTTCTCTTGCAGACCTGTCTATCACCTTGTCTTCTTAATACCCTTCTGTGCTCATTTGTTTTTCAGAGCCCAATGATCAGGAGGTGAAGAACTCATCTCCACAGACATGCACCATAAATATGTTTTCTTTAAGATTTTCCTCCATTAAAGAACTGAAAACCACCCTCAGCTGTTGTCCAACGAGACTGACATCTACGGAGGGCTTTGGACACGGGGGGGTAGGGAGAGGACAAGGGAAATGGGTTAAAACTTGGAGAGAAAGGGGAGATTGAGGTTGGACATTAGGAAGAAATTCTTGAATTTGAGGGTGGTGAGACATTGGCCTCAGCATCTGTGTTAGATAAAAACCTGAGGCTCTGGGGAGACCTTAGAGCAGTCTTCCAGTACCTGAAGAGCCCACAGAAAAGCTGAGGAGGGACAATTTACAAGGGCCTGGAGTGACAGGATGAGGGGGAAGAGTTTCAAAGTGGAAGAGAGGAGATTGAGTTGAGATATTAGGAGGAAATTCTTCCCTGTGAGGGTGCTGAGCCCCTGGGTGCCCAGGTTGCCCAAGGAAGCTGTGGCTGCCCCATCCCTGGCAGTGTTGAAGGTTGGATGGGGCTTGGAGCCCCCTGGGCTGGGGGAGGGGTCCCTGCCTGGACACGTGGAACTGGAATTATATTTAAGGTCCTTTCCAACCCAAGCCAGTCTGGGATTCTGTGTTTGCACCAGCATCTTTCAAAACCCCCATGAGAACTATTTGAAATGTACACAAAGGACTCTGAGGTGATGATTTTGTCCTGGGGATCATGTATCACGTATCCTGGCACCAGATCATATCTCATCTCTACACCCTTTTTGGCTTCCTCCCAGATCAGCTATAGCACCACCCTGCTTTCTGTCTTCTGGCTATAGCTGCAGAAATTTTGTGCTTGATCTGTCCTGCTTTTTTTTTTTTTTTTTTTTTTTTTGAGTTCACAGGTGGCAGGCATAGTTTTAATGATCCTGGAGTAATTGGGGGAGGGTTGGTTGTTCAGAACAGCTCAGAGCATTCCAGGAGCCCTTTAGCAAGTTTTTCTTCCTCTTTTGACCAGGGAAACAAAAAGAGGCACAAGAAGCAGATCCCTGAAGATTGTTTTTAGCAAGGACAAAGACACAGCCAGGGAATGGGATGTGCATTTGGGTCAGAAACTGGGGGTTTTGGGGATCTGGATTTTCTCATATGGCCACTCTGACCACCAGGCTGTGTATCCCAAATCAAGGCAGAGAGCTGAAACTCCTCCTTCTCTCCACCACCTCAGATGCATCTTACTGAAGATTTGATGTTGTCCAGGGAGGTGGTTGAGGTCTCATCCCTGGAGATGTTCAAGGTGAGAAGGCTCTGAGCACCCTGATCTGGGTGGGGGGGCCCTGCAGTCAGAGGTCCTTTCAAACCTAAATTATTCTGATTTCTGCTGAAACTCCAAGAAGAGGTCCTCCTAATGCCATGCATCTGCCCAGCATCCCACAGGCAGTGGGATGAAGTGAACAAGAGCCTCCCCATTGCCCCAGTGACCAGAGAAACCCCTTTTTCTGAACTGCAAGATGAAGCAAGGGTCCTGCTGTGCCCACCATCCACATCCAATCCTGCTGGGATGGCCTCTGTGCAGTCCATCTTTCCCAATAAATGGGATACATGGAGCTTGCAGAAACCTGCCCCAGTGGGAGGTGTCCCTGCCCATGCAGGGGGTTGGAACGAGATAATGATGAAGGTTCTTCCCAACCCAAATCATTCCATGACCCTATAAAACCTGTCAGGTCTCATGTGTGTTTTGCACCAGCTCTTGGCCCATGTCCCTCCTGACTACAGAGGGGCTGAAAGTCCCCATGCCACATCTCAAGCAGCTCCATGGCAGGTAGGACCTGGTTCTCTGGGCACCATTTCACCCAAACAGCCTCCTGGAATGAATTCCTCATTAACCTTTTCCATCTGGACTCGGAGTCATGGATCATCTAAGAAGGTTTCAGCATCCTGCTCAGCCTGGGCCTTAGTGTCTGGACACGTGGTATCTTCTTGCCTGCACCCATGCAGCACTCAGGGGGTTTTCATCTCCCTCCTCGTGCCTGAAACGAGGTCCTGGTGCACACACTGAGCAAGGATGGGGCTGCCCATCAGCATCTGGGAGCTGCACAAGTGTCTTCTTCCACCCTCCCTCCTTCCTGGCGAGGAGGGAGGAAGCATTTCCACTCTGGATGGCCACTGCTAATGGCCCAGGAATCCTCAGGGCAGCTGTTTGTTCTGGCAGGGGTGCAGCAATGAGATCCTGAAGGCATTTGAACCACATGGACTTCCCTACCAGGGTCAGATTTCAGAGGTATTTGAGATTGGGGATACCCCCACGGAAAGTTTCCAGCACCTGGCTCCTCCTCCTCTTCCTCCATCACTTTTGCTGGAGGGAAACCCAAACCTTTTCAACCCAGGCAGGAGAACTCAGCCACCAGGGAAGGGATTTCCAGCCCTGTGGAATCCCATCACCCCAGCAGCCCAACAGTGCAGCTACTGTGACAGCATCTTTGGTGGTGGCAGAGAACCCCTGGGCCAGCCCCTTTTCATAGAATCATAGAGTCACAGAATGGGCTGGGTTGAAAGGGACCTCAGAGCTCATCAAGTCCAACCCTTGATCCACTCCCCCCGTGGTTCCCAGCCCATGGCACTGAGTGCCACATCCAGGCTCTTTTGAAATATCTCCAGGGATGGAGAATCCACCCCTTCCCTGGGCAGCCCATTCCAGTGTCTGATCACCCTCTCCAGAAAGAAATTCTTTCTAATGTCCAACCTAAACCTCCCCTGGCACAACTTGAGACCTCTTGTGCCCTCTTGTCTTGCTGAGAGTTGCCTGGGAAAAGAGCCCAACCCCCCCCTGGCTCCAACCTCCTTTCAGGGAGTTGGAGAGAGTGATGAGGTCTCCCCTGAGCCTCCTCTTCTCCAGCCTCAACACCCCCAGCTCCCTCAGCCCTTCCTCCCAGGACTTGTGCTGGATCCCTTCCCAGCCTCCTTGCTCTTCTCTGGACCTGCTCCAGCACCTCAAGCTCCTTCCTGAGCTGAGGGGCCCAGAACTGGACACAGGACTCAAGCTGTGGCCTCCCCAGGGCTGAGCACAGGGGCAGAATCCCTTCCCTGGACCTGCTGGCCACGCTGTTCCTGAGCCAGCCCAGGATGCCATTGGCCTTCTTGGCTACCTGGGCACACTGCTGGCTCCTCTTCAGCTTCCTGGCAATCCAGACTCCCAGCTCCCTTTCTGCCACTCTGTGCCCAGCCTGGAGCTCCCCATGGGGTTGTTGTGGCCAAAGTGCAGGACCCAGCACTTGGAATGTTGAACCTCATCCCGTTGGGATCAGCCCAACTCTCCAGTCTGTCCAGGTCCCTCTGCAGAGCCCTCCTGCCTTCCAGCTGATCCACACTCCCCCAGCTTAGTGTCACCTGCAAATTTTCCTCCCCTTCCCCTTCTCAAGCCAGGTACCATGGCCCTGTCACCTCCTGACATCTGGGGGGACTTGGGTGGCAATGAGCTCCATGGGCTGGATGGGTCTCTCAGAGCCCTGGGGTGGGCACTGTGGTGTTTAACCTCATAAATTGAGAGAAAATGAAAGAAGAAGGGGGTGGCAGGGTGACCCCCACAATTCCAAGGAAACATCATGTCCTTCCAGCTCAGTTCAGTCCACTCTAAGGTGAAGTCTGGATGGTGGGGAGGGATGGGCACCTCCAGAGAACCACTAAATCCTTTTCAGAGCATCCCATTTCCAAGGAGTTTGACATTTCTGGGTGAACATCTGCATCCTCAGCTCCAAACCATCCCTGGGGGCAGGACAGGGATGTCTGTCCATGCCTCAGACCTTAGGGGAGCCAAAAGATGGTTTGTTGGTGCCTTCCCTCTTCTTTGTGTCCTGAGGCAACCCAGGTGCCCTAACTCAGCTCAGGCCCAATTTTTTCTCCAGGTGAAATTAATTTTGGTTGTTTTGGCCAGAAAGTCAAATGAAGCTCAGTGACAGAGCTGGACACAGCAGGGAATGAGGTGAGAAACTGCACAGCTCTGAAGAACCATCTAGCACATTTCCAAAGGATTTTAAACACAGAGATGCCCTGGCTGCAAAGGAAAAAGAATTGTGTGCCCAAAACCTCTCAGTAAATCAATGATAAAACCAGGGAGAGAACTCAACTTTCTCCACCTCATCCCTCACTAAATCAATGATAAAACCAGGTAGAGAAATCAACTTTCTCCACCTTATCCCAGCCTGAGCAGTCAGCAAAGCTCTGCCTCAGGTCTGGTGAAGCTGGAAAAACTTCTGGATGCTAAAAGTTTAAGGGAAGGCTGGATTTAAAAAACAAAACAAACAACCAGAAAAAAAACTCCACTCAGGTCTGGTATGTCCATGGGAACCAAGTCTTGCTCAGGAAGTCCCTGAACTTTGTAGGGTTGGGAAACTGAAAGGAAGCATTGCATTATGCTTGACCTGTTACATGTCCCCTAAGCCATCTGCTCTTGGCCACCTACAGAGAAGGAACTTGGGAATTTTTGCTGTAGAGCTGCTGATGGTAAAAAAAAAAAAAAAAAAAAAAAAAAGCTGTGCAGAGGACTCTTTCTGCAGGCTGCTCACCCAGGTATGGGTTTTCCCTCTCTGAAAACTTTGGACCAAATATATCACGAGTATTGCAGTGAATAGGGAAGGCAATTCCTGTGTTCTGGGAGGCTCCCAGGAAGGTTTGGATGCTGCTGTGCTGAAAGCTGTGTAAAAGCAGAGAGGACCAGGAGGGTTTCCTCCATCCTTCTTCAGATGCTGAGAGCTGGATGTTTCATTTGAGCTTTTGCAGGCTGCTTTCAGCCAGCTGAGAGGTATCAGCACAGCTTAGGAGAGATTTTGACAGCTGGATATTCCCTCCAGAGCCTGTGGATGTGTGGGCTGGGGTCACCAGCTCAGAGAGTGCTGCTCATGCTTTTGACATCTAGGAAAAAATGGGAGTCCTCAGCACCACTGCTCAGATTTCTTCTTCTACTTTTGGCCCACTGGGGGCCAGAGCTCCTCTCCCAGTAAGAGCTGTTGTGTTTATTTCCACTGGCTCACAGGCAGAAGACTGAGAGCCCTCTCTTAGCCTTTACCCCAACCTTCTCAATGACACAAGAGGGTCATTGCCCTTGTGTTTGGAGCAAAGTCTAAAATGAGGAGGAAAAGACACAGCTTGGAGCAGAAACCCTGACAAACGAAGCCTTTCCTACTGAGCTCATCACAGGACATTTTGTGTCACGGGACTCCTGAAACTCAGCACAAATTTAAAACTGAAATATTCTGTGTCTGCTGAGCACATTTATAGCCCTGACCCTTCCTCAGTGCCACGGACACCACATGGGCTGAGCACTGCCCAAGGGTTGGGGTGTGTGCTTCTCCACCCCTCATCTGATATCATAGATTATGGAATGGTTTTGGGAGAAAGGGACCTTAAAAATCACCCCCAGCCATGGTCAGGGACCCCTCCCCCAGCCCAGGGGGCTCCAAGCCCCATCCAACCTTCAACACTGCCAGGGATGGGGCAGCCACAGCTTCCTTGGGCAACCTGGGCACCCAGGGGCTCAGCACCCTCACCCCAAACAATTTCTCCCTCCCTCCCTGCCCAAGATCTCCTCTCCATCTCCCCTCTCCCAGCTCCAAACCCTTCCCCCTCGCAGGCTCCCAGCCCTCCAGGCCCTTGTCCCAAGTCCCTCCCCAGCTTTCCTGGAGCCCCTTCAGGCACTGGAAAGTGCTCTAAGGTCTCCCCATGGGATCCTTCTCTTCTCCAGCCTCAACACCCCCAACTCTCTCAGCCTGGCTCCAGAGCAGAGCTGCTCCAGCTCTTGGATTATTTTTGAGAAGTCAAGACATTTTCTGAACAGACCTGAGATAGAAGCTGGGAGAGCTGACAGAAACCCCCAGGTCCACCAATTACCCATGGGTGGATTTGCTGAACTCTCACTGCTCACTGACCTGCAAACCTCTCCATCTCCCCTCTTGCAGCTGGAAATCCTTCCCCCTCATCCCATCCTTCCAGGCCCTTGTCCCAAGTCCCTCCTCAGCTTTCCTGCAAGCCCCTTAAAGGAACTGGAAAGTGGATCAGCAAGACCTGGAAATCAGGCCCAGGTGCAGAGGATCCAGATTTCCTCCTGGATCAGAGCCTTTTGAACAGAAACAGAACCTGGTCCAGGTCCCCACTCTCAACTCCCACACACCCATGCTCTGCACTGATCCTTTGTGCCTACCCAGAAAGTCAGGACATGAAGCATGGATAAACACACTGTGAAACCCAAGCAATTCAGGCAACACAGCCATGGTTACAGGGGGTGGTTTTGCTGGCCTGCATTAGCCCTGCATTGCAGGGCTCAGGT
The DNA here is from genome assembly GCF_036169615.1 of Heliangelus exortis. Taxonomy (NCBI): domain Eukaryota; kingdom Metazoa; phylum Chordata; class Aves; order Apodiformes; family Trochilidae; genus Heliangelus; species Heliangelus exortis. The sequence continues at coordinate 1,541,691 of NC_092423.1, forward strand.
GATGCAAAGCAGCTCTCAGCTTGGCCATTCCCATGAACAACCCTCTGCTATCAGCCCAGCTTTGCACTTGGGTCTGGGCATGCTTCAAAGAATCACAGAAGTGTCACAGCTGGAAAAGACCTCTAAAATATCCATGTCCAACTGCCAACATCCCTCCCAAATAAAACAAATATATATCAGTATCTGTATGAACGTGTCCTGAAGTTCCTCATCTCCATGGGTTTTAAACACCTCCAGGGATGGGGACTCCAGCACCTCCCTGGGCAGCCCATTCCAATCCCTGACTGCTCTCTCAGGAAAGAAATCCTTCCTCAGATTTGCTCTAAACCTCCCCTGGGGCAACTTCAGCCCATTCCCTGGGCTCCTCTCATTGTTCCCTGGGGAGAAGACCCCAGCACCCACCTCCCTACAACCTCCTCTCAGGGAGCTGTGGAGCTCCCAGCTAAATATTCCCAATTCTTTTCTCCATATAAATACTATATATAAATATATCTATATAAATCCCAATTATTTTCTCCAAACTAAATATTCCCAGTTCCCAAGGCCTCTCCTCACAGGATTTGTCCTCCAGACCCTTCCCCAAGGATGGCAGTCAGGATGATGGGAAGTGCAAGGCTTGGAGCTCCTCAACAAAGGAATGAGCATCCCAAGCCCTGCAGCCAAGGCCAAAGAGCCCAGCACCCACCTCCCTACAACCTCCTCTCAGGGAGCTGCAGACAGCAAGAAGGTCTCCTCTCAGCCTCCTCTTCTCCAAACTCAACATTCCCAAGCTCCTCAGATTTCTTCTCCAGACCCTTCCCCACTTGTTTGCCCTTCTCTCAACTCTCTCCTTAGGAATCTTTACAGATTGCACCCTTCATGCACCTATTAGGACTTGGGATGCTGTAGGGTGTCTTCAGGATACTGGGATGTTCTTCAAGGGTGTGGCAGCTACAAAACCCACTGCACCCAAGCCAGCTCTGGAGAATCTAATTACACAATTAAACTTGGAGACCATGGAGAATTGCCTAAGAAAGGGAAGTCAGACCCCACTGGAGGCAAAATGCTTTTATTCTGCTTGAGAAAGGAATCCCAGAAGTAGAGTTGGAAGATATCCCTCTGGATACCATCCCATCAAACTCTCCCACTATAGCAGGACCACCTAGAGCACATTACACAGGACTGCTTCCAGGAGGGTTTGGAATATCTCCATGGCAGGGGACTCCCCAACCTCCCTGGGCAGAGGGAAGAGTGCAGAAGTTCTTTCTTATGTTCAGATGGAACTCCCTATGTTCCAGGTTGTGCCCATTGCCCCTTGTCCTGTCCCTGGGAACTACTTGGAAGAGTCTGGCCCCATTTTTCTTGCACCCACCCTTTAGGTACTTGAAACATTGATAAAATCTCCTCTCAGCCTTCTCTCCTCCAGTCTGAAATGTCCCAGCTCTCTCAGCCTTTCCTCATAGGAGAGATGCTCCAATCCCCCAGTCAATTCTCACCAGTAGTTCCTTGTCTCTCTTAAACTGGGGAGCCCAGAACTGGATGGAGCATTCCAGCTGTGGCCTCACCAGGGCTGAGTACAGGAAAAAAAAAAAAAAGAAAAAAAAAAGTTTTTTTGACAACCCAGCTATCTCAGCTATCTGCTTTCACACAGGAACACTTGGAAAGAGTTGGCACAGCAATCTCTTGCTCCATCAGACTCGTGGGCTTCCTTGTCTTAGGAAGCTGCCAGTCTGGGGACATTCAAATGACAAGTCAGCTCACCCTGTCCTCTGGTCTTCACCCTCATGTGGAAAAAAAAAACCCCAAACAACTTAAAGGAGCACATGAAAAATGTAACAGTAAATTTAGGACGTGGTGGCTGCTTCCCTGCAAGGCAGTGGGGATTGTCTTGGGGGTTTCTGAAGATCCTGATGGGGTTTCCTGAGTCTGTGCTCTGCTGGGAAGTTGTCTTAGAGAAGGAAGATAAAACTGAAAGGGTCTTGGCTATGGAGAGGAAGGTGGAGGTGGTGGGCTAGGTGGAAAAATTCTATCACTGCTGAACTGTTAGAAAGACAAGTCTGGTGGGAAGGACCACATTTTCTTCATCAAAAGCAGAATAAGTTCTGCTGTAGTTGTTTGGGTGAGGTTTTGGAGCTGTTTTGGGAAATTGCAATGACAGTCTCTCCCTTCATGAAGAGATCTGCTCCCCTGCCCAACCATCCCATCAGGAAGCTTCTCCTGACATTTAAAACAATTTTGTTTGCTGTAATCTAAGGTCAATCTCTGAGGAACATTTTTTTGCCTCTCTTTCCTCTGTGCAGAAGCCTTTTATGTGTTGGAAACTCTAATCATGTGTCTCCTTGACCTTCTCTAGACCAGACGTCTTCTCTCCCCAGCTTCACAGATCATGAGTTCTCCTTTGCTTTGGGGCCACCCCAGGACACAGCTGGGTGTCTGCTCAGATGACCTTTGCACTTGCTATAAGGAGCTTTCTGGCAACCAAAAAACATCCTTATTACTAACCTCTGCAGCCAAAGTTAAAGACTTCTCCCATATCCTGGAGAAGGTAGAGAGCAAGATCCTAACCTTGGCAAGCAGCAGCCAGAGGTGGCAACTTTGAGACACTCAGGCAACACGTTCCTAAATTCTTTGCAGCAAGATGTTGGGACACAAAGGACTTGCAGTGATTGAATCACAGATGGTTTGGGTTGGAAGGGACCTTAAATCCCCCCCAGTGCCCCCCCTGCCATGGTCAGGGACCCCTCCCCCAGCCCAGGGGGCTCCAAGCCCCATCCAATGTGGTCTTCAAAAATTCCAGGATGGGGACACCCACAACTTCTTGGGAAACCTGGGCCAATGTCTCACCACCTTCAAATTAAAGAATTTCTCCCCCATCTCCAACCTCAATCTCCCCTTTCTCTCCAAGTTTTAACCCATTTCCCTTGTCCTCTCCCTACCCCCCCATGTCCAAAGCCCTCCCCCAGCTTTCCTGTAGCCCCTTCAGATATTGGAAAGATTCAAGGAATGACTGAACCAGAGGTTCTTAGGGAAGAACCATCCTCTCAGGGTTATCTAAAGCAAAGCCCCCAGCACGAGCTCACAAGTTTGGTGTCAGTGGAGTGGACTCGTCTCTGATTTTTTTTCTGTGAACAAAACATTTTTCTCCTCTAAAGACTTCTGGAATTTGCTGGAATCTTAGAACCCTCATGACTACATCATATTAAACTCTCTACTTTGCTGCCTGGGAGTTGGCAGGTCTCTGACCTCTGCCTGAAAGAGCTGCAAAACCAGGCTGGATTGTGATACCCTTGATCTTGAATTCTAACATCCCACTTTTGTTGCTGGCCAGCACCCCCTGCTTCAGATGAAGGCAAAGCAAATTTTGTGATACTAATGGACAGTCCTCCAGTGGAGGAAACTTCTTGGCCTTGCTTTGGAGCAGTTCAGCTTATGTCCTGAAGCATCACAACACAGATGACTCCCCAAAAATGGGATTCATCTTGGATATTAATGGTCCTTCTCCCCATTTTTATGCCCATACTTGAAACCTTCTCTACCTCTGCCCATAATGCAGTCTTACTGGAATGTCTCCCTTTTGAGGAAAGGCTGAGGGGTTCTTCAGCTTGGAGGAGACTGAGGGGTGAGCTCATTAATATTTATAAATATGTAAGGGGTGAGTGCCAGGAGGAAGGAGCCAGGCTCTTCTCAGTGATGTCCAATGGTAGGACAAGGGGTGATGGGTGCAAGTTGGAGCATAGGAGGTTCCACATAAATATAAGGAAAAACTTCTTTGTTGTGAGGATGAGGGAGCCCTGGCCCAGGTTGCACAGAGAAGTTGTGGAGTTTCCTTCTCTGGAGACATTCAACTCCCCCTGGATGTGTTCTGTGTGCCCTGCCCTGGGGAATCCCACTGCCAGGGGTTGGACTGGATGATCTTTCAAGGTCCATCCCAACCCCTGGCATTCTGAGCTTCTGTGATTATGGACCTGAGTTCCACAGGGAAAATGCAACAGGGATATGAGGTCATTTGGCATATAAAAAACCATGATGGAGGGATCTTTTAGACTGGACTAGGCCAAAGGAGTTCAGTTGGAAGCTTTTTCAACTAAAAGTGACCAGAGGCACATTTCCTAAACTTTCAAAAGTATCACAGGGTTTTTTTGTGAGAAATAAGAAGAGGCAGGAGGCAGTTCTGAAGAAAACAAACTGATACCCTGCACAACCCCAGCTTATCCTCCTCAGCTGACCAGGACTCTGAAACAATATCCAGGAGCACTCAGATGCAGGGGGACAGGGAAGATTCTTATTTCAGAGCTGCTGCTGAAACCACAAAGCTGCCGTGCACAGTTCCCATCCTAATGATCTCTCCAATCCATTAACTGTGAGTCTTTCACCCCCCTCCCCCTCTCATCCTGGGTTGTTTTGCAGCAAAGGCAATGAGAAAGCAGAAAGCTTCTCTGGCCTGACTCCACTTCTTATAGAGGCAAGGGGACACTGGGGAACACCAGTCCCCAGCATCACCCATTTATCCCCTTCCCCCACCCTCTCCTCCAGATTACCCACTACTGGTGGGTAATAGAATGTCATAGAATCAATAGAATGTCATAGAATCATAAAATCCCAGACTGGTTTGGGCTGGAAGGGACCTGAAATAATATCTAGCTCCAAGCCCCCTGCATGGTCAGGGACCCCTCCCCCAGCCCAGGGGGCTCCAAGCCCCATCCAACCTTCAACACTGCCAGGGATGGGGCAGCCACAGCTTCCTTGGGCAACCTGGGCACCCAGGGGCTCAGCACCCTCAAATTCAAGAATTCCTTCCCCATCTCCAACCTCAATCTCCCCTTTCTCTCCAAGTTTTAACCCATTTCCCTTGTCCTCTCCCTACCCCCCTGTGTCAGAACCCTGGTTCTGCTTGGATTGCACCCAAACCTTGCTCTGGGTGTGTGCAGCTACACCTGGTCAGATGGATCTCACCCTTGGCTGTCCCACCTCAACCTCCCAGCACCTGGGAAAGGAGGGGAAGGTTTGAAGGAACATTCCCAAACCCTCCTGCACCATCCCTGGGAGAGGAATCCCAGAATCCCAGAGAGGTTTGGGGTGGAAGGGACCTTAAATCCCCCCCGGTGCCCCCCCTGCCATGGTCAGGGACCCCTCCCCCAGCCCAGGGGGCTCCAAGCCCCATCCAACCTTCAACACTGCCAGGGATGGGGCAGCCACAGCTTCCTTGGGCAACCTGGGCACCCAGGGGCTCAGCACCCTCACCCCAAACAATTTCTCCCTCCCTCCCTGCCCAAGATCTCCTCTCCATCTCCCCTCTCCCAGCTCCAAACCCTTCCCCCTCGCAGGCTCCCATCCCTCCAGGCCCTTGTCCCAAGTCCCTCCCCAGCTTTCCTGGAGCCCCTTCAGGCACTGGAAGGTGCTCTAAGGTCTCCCCATTGCAGCCTTCTCTCCTCCAGCCTCAACACCCCCAACTCTTTCAGCCCTGGGATCATCTTTGTGCCAAACACCTTTGAGGAGGAGCTGGCACAGCCAGAGTGTCTGTGAGATGCACAACTCTGCCTCGTGTTCTTCCCTCTGTTCTGAGGATCCTTTGCAACTGAAACCAAAGAAGCCCCATGTGAAACGACACACCAGAGTTGCACAATAGATTCTGAAGGGGGAGGACAGGAAGATGTTATTTTTGGCTGTTTGCCCACAGCAGAAGCAGCCACCACTCTGAAGCCAAGAGATCTGTGTCAGTGACTCTGACGGGAGGCACAGCGTGGAGATTCGCATCAGCATTTGTGGGACAAACACATTTTGAGGCCACAGATCAAGAGCCTGTTGATGTGCTTCTTATCTTCATGCAGGCTGGCAGTGAAACACATCTCCCCTCTGAGGGACTGTGGCTCAGGGCCCAGAAATTGGGGTGTAAAGTTGTTTTGGTGATAACAACTCCCTCAGATTTCAGCTGGTACCGAGATGCTCGGAAAGCTAAACCTAAAGAAGGAAGCTGGACAAAGGACAAAAGAACCAAAAAAAAGGGATGGGGCTTCTCAGAGTCACCCCAGGGTGATTGGAAGGGCCAGAAATAGCACACAGGTTATTTTGGTGCAGAGCCATCTCCATTCTCAGCCATAGAAAGGTTAAACATCTAACCTAGCTCGTTGGTCAAGGTTTTTTCTACAGATGAGAAAAGAGGAACAACCATCAGGAGATAGGTGCCACCTTACAGGGGGTGAGAGCTGTGACTGACACACCAACCACAGGAAAAACCTCAAGAAATAATTTCTGAAGGGCTGGTTAAGGTGAGGGATGCAATTCAGAAGATGCCAGCAGCACACTGTCTGGGCTGGTGGTCCCATGGCCTGGACCACAACAGTCAGGGGCTGACAAGAACCAGAGTAAACACTGGAATTTTTCACTAAAGATCAGAGGATTCAAGTCCTGGTGGTCTGAAGGAAAGGTTGGCAGCTAACTTGTCCCCAGAAATGGGGACACTGTCTGCTGAGCAGTGGCTTTTAATTTTTTTCTGTCATTTGTGAGCCTTTCACCATTTCTTGGTGGAGGTGTGGACCTTGTCTCCAGACTCCAGGTCTCTCCATTATAGACTTTTTGATAGATTTTGAGAGTTTTATCCACCTCACAAACCCTTCAGGGGTGCCCATCAACACCAATGAAGACGGAGACTCCAGAATTAAGACCAGGGAGATATGAAGGAGCAGGTTCTGGTTCTGGTTCCAGATGTTGCTGAAGATCTGGAAAGCTATGGATTAGTTTATGGTTTTACTGTACCAGCTACTCTTCAGCATTATATGAAAATGCAAAGAGATGGCAGGGACAGGGGCTGGCCATGATTTTCCCAGAAGTGATGTTTTCATCACTCAAGTGGATATTTTCTTTCTGGTCTTTGAAATGAGTGGGTTCATTTACAAGCAGATAAATGGCTGGTTTCTGGCTTTCCAATTCTTAGTTTCTTTCCCAAAAAAAGGATTTAAAAAAAAAATTATTTAAAACACACCATTGGACTTGGAGCCCAACATTCTGGACAGAAAGGCAGGAGGAAAATTCTCAGCCTTGTTGCAGTCTTGGAGGGATTTAGATTGGTAAAAAGTGCTTGCAGTACCAGAGCAACTGCAGGTTCTTAGCAGGAATTGAAACAATCCCAAAATTACTGCAGTATAATAATAGACTCATAGAATTTTCAGGGTTGGAAGGGACTTTTAAGATCATAGAGTTCCAACCCCCTGCCATGGGCAGGGACACCTCCCACCAGCTCAGGTTGCTCAGAGCCCCATCCATCCTGACCTTAAAATCTTCCAGGGATGGATGGGGCTTCCACCACCTCTCTGGGCAACCTGTGCCAGGCTCTCACCACCCTCATGGGGAAGAACTTCTCCCCAACATCCAATCTAAATCTCCCCTCCTCTAGTTTGGATCCATTCCCCATGTCCTATCCCTCCCTGACATCCTAAAAAGTCCCTCCCCATCTTTCCTGTAGCCCCTTCAGATCCTGGAAGGCCACACTAAGGTCTCCTTGGAGCCTTCTCCTCTCCAGACTGAAGAACCCCAACTCTCTCAGTCTGTCTGCATAGCAGAGCTGCTCCAGCCCTCTGAGCATCCTCCTGGCCCTGCTCTGGACACTCTCCAGAACTGGATTCAGAACTCCAGGTGGGGTCTCAGCAGAGCAGAGGGAAAATCCCATAGATCAAACCCCACCAGAGATACCTGAGCTATCCTAAAGTCCCTCCAGCTTAGTCTGCAGACACAGACTCTGCTTCTGATCCCCTCTTTCCAGGTGTCTGCATTTTCTCCACTGACCACAGAGAGGAAAATCCCAAACCTTGCTTTGCCAGAGGTTTCCTGCCTTCAGTGGCAAGAAAGAAGGTGTCAAGAGCAAATTGATGCTCCCTTGGCTGCCAGCTCCTGCTCCTTGGCTCCCTGCTGCTCCTGTGCCAAATGTCTGCTGACATCTTGGACACCTTGGTGGCCTCCAGATGAATCCATCAAGGAAAATGAATCAAAACTTCACTGCCTAGCAGGGTGAACTCAACCTCTTTCCAGGCTCAGTGTTGGGCTGGGTGATTTGTCCCTGGACAGCAAAGCTCAGGTAGGAACCTTGACATCTCCCAGGACTCAACAGGAATCTCCTGGCGGAGATGTCCAAGGGAAAGAGGGGTGAAACTGGAGCAGAGCATCAAGCAGTCTCTGCCTCTACAAGCTTCCAGCCCAAGCACAGCCAAGAGGAAACAGGAGAACTTGGAATGAAAGCAGCTTCCTCAGTCACCCCCTGAGAGATGCCCACAGAGCTTCTTGATATCCTAAAATCAGGGATTATGGAATGGTTTGGGTTGGAAGGGACCTTAGAGATTATCCAGTGCCACCCCTGCCATGGTCAGGGACCCCTCCCCCAGCCCAGGGGGCTCCAAGCCCCATCCAACGTGGTCTTCAACAATTCCAGGGAGGGGACAGCCACAACTTTTTGGGCAACCTGGGCTAATGTCTCACCACCTTCAAATTAAAGAATTTCTCCCCCATCTCCAACCTCAATCTCCCCTTTCTCTCCAAGTTTTAACCCATTTCCCTTGTCCTCTCCCTACCCCCCCGTGTCCAAAGCCCACCCCCAGCTTTCTTGTAGCCCCTTCAGATACTGGAAGGTTGGAAGGGACCTTAAATCCCCCACAGTGCCACCCCTGCCATGGTCAGGGACCCCTTCTCCATCCCAGTTTTTTCCAAGCCCCATCCAACCTTCAAAACTCCCAGGGATGGGGCAGCCACAGTTTGTCTCAAGAAATCTCTGAATTTCCAGAGATCAATTTTACCTCTGGGGTTCTTACCTTGACTGTCTCTTTTAGACACACTAAAGATTTTATTTTTTTTTTAATTTTTTTAAATTCCTGCACAAAACGAAGGTTTTTGGGTTTTCCACAGGTGCCTTTCCCACACCTAAATATTGAACCCTCAGCATCAAGATCTCCTAACTCTGAACACCACAAAAGACCAAATCATCCCCAAAGCACTGGACAAATGAAACCAATTTTCTTTTGAGGCTTTTGCAGGAGAATACCTGTTCATATACAGGCAGAGCAAAGGAAATGAGTCCCCAGAAGATAAAAAAATTATTGGTTATTTGTTTTTTAAATTTTCCCTGACATTGTCCACAGTGAATGTGAAAAATCCTCTTTATGATCAGTAACTCCCCCAAACTCTTTGGAAATCTACTTTATCAGCCCCTTCCAGAGGATGACTTGCTGGACAAATCAGGAAAAAAAAAATATTATTTTTTTCTTACTCATTTTCCTCTGCTCTTTAAGACCATGGGTAGCCAACTGTGCATCAGAACTGTGAATTCTCCCTGTTTTATCTTTACAATCTGGTTTTCTTCAAGTCTCACCTTCTGGAGTCATGTGTTGAGGACCACAAAACACACATTTAAAATTAAAAAAGGTGTCTATATCTGCCATGGCAGCAAAAAAAGAAGCTGGAGATGATTAACTCCAGAGTGCCAAAATAAGGGGACAAAGTTTTTTTTAAAAGCTCATGGTGTTTTACAGCAACTGTCATAATTTTAGGAATATTTTCCACCTGTAATTATTCAAATGGCAGCAACACTGCCTTCTACCTGCAACCTTCTTTCTTTAAGTGGAAAAGAGATGTCCACCATACTGCAAAAAAAAAAAAAGGTTTTGTTGGGTTTTTTCCTACAAGGCAGAGGGGAAAAGACTTGACAAGGTCAATTGTTGGCATCCTCTGTTGAAATAAATTCAGAGCAGACAGGCTTCAGAGAAACCAGGAAGCCTCTGAGAACATCCTGCTGGTGCCTTTAACCACAACTCCACAAACACAACGTTATTGTTGTGAAAAACCAGAGAGGGTGGCCCAAAGCCCACTGTGCTTAAAAGATGCAAAAATAAAGCTACAGGAACAGGTAAAGAGTAAAAAGAGAAAAAAGGAAATAAAAGGGAAGGGAAGGGAAAAAAGGGAAGGGAAGGGAAGGGAAGGGAAGGGAAGGGAAGGGAAGGGAAGGAAAGGAAAGGAAAGGAAAGGAAAGGAAAGGAAAGGAAAGGAAAGGAAAGGAAAGGAAAGGAAAGGAAAGGAAAGGAAAGGAAAGGAAAGGAAAGGAAAGGAAAGGAAAGGAAAGGAAAGGAAAGGAAAGAGGAAAGAAGGAAAGAGAAAAGAAGAGGAAAGAGGAAAGAGAAGAGAAGAGAAGAGAAGAGAAGAGAAGAGAAGAGAAGAGAAGAGAAGAGAAGAGAAGAGAAGAGAAGAGAAGAGAAGAGAAAAGAGAAGAGAAGAAGAGAAGAGAAGAGAAAAGAGAAGAGAAGAGAAGAGAAGAGAAGAGAAGAGAAGAGAAGAGAAGAGAAGAGAGAGAGAAGAGAAGAGAAAAGAGAAGAGAAGAGAAGAGAAGAGAGAAGAGAAGAGAAGAGAAGAGAAGAGAAGAGAAGAGAAGAGAAGAGAAGAGAAGAGAAGAGAAGAGAAGAGAAAAGAGAAGAAGAACAGAAAAAGAGAACAATGTCAGTGCCTGAAATCCTAAAAAATCCCTCACCAGCTTTCTGTAGAACCCCTTCAGATGCTGGAAGGCCACAACAAAGTCTCCTGGGAGCCTCCTCTTCTCCAGGCTGAACAACCCCAATCCCTCAGCCTGGCTCCCTCTGAGCATTTGGGTGGCTCTGCTCTTGCAATCTCTCTCATTCTATGATTCCATCATTCTCTTGCCTGGTTGGTGTAATAAATTTTCATACTCTCACATCCCCATTTTTTTTTGTTTTTTTTTTTTTTTTTTACCAGTGCTGGTGGGAAGTATTGAGCTGTAAACTCCCTGCCCAGAGGATGCAGGAGGCAAAGCAGAGGCTCAGCAAGCAGGTTAGAACGCAGCCAGATTTCTCCTCCTGTATCCCTGCAGGCAGAGCAGCCAAGAAACCCACCCAGAAGGTTTCTTTTCCTTCATTCCTTTCTTTTTCCTTCATTCTTTTAATTTATTTATTTTTTTAATCTCTTCTTCCCTTCTCTTTTCCTTTCTTTCCCCCCTCAGCAGCCCCTTCCCCTGTCCCTCCCAGCTCCATCCCTCCTGGAACCTCGCAGCTCCTCTCTTTCAGGATTGCTATTACAACTCCAGTGATGCTGAACCCTGCCAGCAAGACCTCAAACCACAGGTATCTGACCCCATCCCAAGCCCCAGAACACTGCTTAATATCCCAATTCACAACCCCACAAGGTCTGCACCATCAATGGATGAGGTGGGACCACCACCCCCCAAGCACTCCCCGTTCTCTCCCCAGTCCTCCCTGCAGGGATCCAATCCTTTTTCTCAGGGAAAGGGGGGGAAAAGAGCCATTCCAAAAAAACCACCCCAGCAGCAGGAGCTGCCAGCAGTGGCCTGGAGCTGTGCATGGTCAGGGTGCTGGTACAACAAGGCCACCTCTGTCATTTCAGCACATTAAGCTCTCAGTGCTGTCCAGGCAGATCTGGAGCAGGATGACGTTCAGTCCCTGCTCCAACCACTCAGCTCTGGCATCTCCCTGGTCTCTTCATTTATTTTCTTTTTTTTTTTTTTTTATTTTTTCTTTGCTGAGCATGGAGGGGAGACACCAGAGGGTTTGCTGTGCTGCTCCCCTGGAGCTGGGGACAGCCGTGGGGTGAAGGCACAGAGAAGAGAAAAACTGCAGTGGCTGAGAATGTCTTGGTGGGAGATGGAGAAGAAGGGAATTAAAATGGTCCTCAGAGTGAAAAATTTAGGATATGACCCACATCAACCCTGAAGAACTTGGCAATAGGGCATCCATGCAGGTAGTAGTTAGCTTGTGGTGTTGGTAAAAGGTTGGACTGGATGATCTTGGAGGTCTCTTCCAACCTAAAACATTCTGGGTTTTCTCTGGGGATGGAAGCATCCACCCCACTACCTGTCCTGGGGTGCTGGGTGGTGGTGGGTGTCCTTGTTTTGGGGCTGTTGATGCCCTAAAGGTGATGGTAGCAGGGTTTGAGCCAAGTACCCATGGGACAGGTCCTGCTGCAGTGTGGGATCCCTCTCATGGGACCATAAGCTCATCCTGCATGAGAAAATAAATCACCTGCATCCTTTCCACTCTCCCCTTTGACCATGCCCATGTCCATAGGTTTATATAATTTTTTTTTTCCCAAAGTGGCATCACCCAAACCACCTCCTGCAGCCCGTGGCATCGTGCCCAAGGTTTATTTGGGATGATGCAGGCTGGGAAGAGCTAAAGCAATGCCAGGGAGCATGCTGGCAGAAAACCAGCAGGAATTTCAGGACAACACTTCTTCTCTGACCTATCTACTTTTTTTTCTTATTAGTAAAGGCCAAGCCCTGTCAGCTGGGAGCTTTTTTAAGCAGTGCCAAAGGCTCCTCTGTCTTCTCTTGTCCATCCTTCTCCCTGGACTGGAGGAGCATCCCTGGTCCTCAGTGTTTCCTCTCCCTTGGCCAGTTTAAAAAGAGCCTCCTGGCCCAGCAAAGGGGACTTGGGACAGGACATGTCCCCTCCCTTGATGCTTGCACACAGCCCTTCCCTCTTCCAGGGTTCAGATGCCAACCCAAGACTTTAAGCTAGAGTCTTGACCATCCCCAAAATATTCTTATTTTCTTTCATTTCATGATCTGGCTTCACCAGAAGCATCCTCTTTGTGTGCCAAGAAGAAGACACACAGTGCTGGGGGTTTAGAGGTCAAACAGCCTTCTCTTCCCAATCCATTCTGGTTTACATTGTCCTGAAGGTTTTTTGGGACACTCTGGTTTCCCAACCTGACACTTTTGGAAGCATGAACTACAGATCTTTTTTTCCTGGGCCACTTTCTCCAGGATGTTATCTCTGAACCCTAAAAAGTTACTTCCCAATGGAGTATTTTCATATTCTCCTGCTTTTTTCATCTCATTTTAAGATGCCTGCTTTGAAAGCTGGGGGCTGGGGACCAGCAGTAGAGTATGGAACAAGGATGCTGTCGAGAGGCAAAGTTGAAAGGGATGAATAAAGAAACCCAGAAAAAAAGCAAAAGCTACTGCTCCACCACTGAGCCAACGTATACTTGGATTTTCTGGAGGATTAACAGTGCTGATCAGGAACTAGGAGACTAGGAGAGAGTTGGGCACCAGACTGAGACAGGATTTGCATCTCCTCCCCTATGCAAAGCCCAGGGCCCCTCACCCATGGGTGCTCCCAGCCACAATGCTGATGGTTGCAATGCAGCAGATTGGGCTCCACTGATTCCCCTCCGTGGCAGCAGAACCAGGACAACTGGCAAGGATGGATGGGATCCTCCTGGACCACCTGGGATCCCCCTGAACCACCAGGGATCCACCTGGATCCACCTGGACCACCAGGAATCCATCTGGACCACCAGGAATCCATCTGGATCCACCCGAATTTTCTGCTCCTCCTCCAGCTCAGGCTCCTCTTCCACCCAGCTCATGGCATGGAACCCAGTTCAGCCTCTGGTTTGGACATGGTTCTGCTTAGCTGGGTAACTGGGAGCCCTGCTCACCCCAGGAGGTGCTGAGTCAGGTCAACCAAACACATTAACCCTGACCAAGATGCTCTTTGTGTTGGCACAGAACCAGGGCTGGATCCTTACCCAGGTGCCAAACAAGGGCTGACTCTGTTCCATTCTCATCAGCTGGAGGGAACACTCTCCCATCCCCCTGTTCCTCCACAAACCTGACTCAGCTTTTGCTGCTGACAGGGTAAAAGATGAGCACACAGCAGCTGTGATTTTTGCATGGCCTGATTTCCCACTCCCAGCCCTACAAAAATAGGTGCAGGAGGCACTCCAAGCTCAGTTTGTCAAGCACAGGGACATCATCAGTGACACCAAGGGTTGCAAGGGTTAAAGTCAAGTCCAAAATGGTCAAGTCTAAAAATCTGGGGAGGAGAGAAGAAAAAAAAAACCCAAAAAAACAACAAGCCTTGACTGCACTGTGTGCTTCAACCCCTGATGCTAAATTTGCTTACACCTCAGAGATAGATTCAGGCCTCACCATTTGGCATCCTTTAAGAAGGGACCCAAAATCCACAGCTGAGCTCAGCCCTGTCCTGTGGTTTGAAAACTCCAGCCTGATGTTTATCCTCCTTCCCCACCACCACCAGAGCCAGAAACTTGAGCGACAATTCCTCCCCCTTTACCCCCCCCCTTTCAGCTCCCTCCCCATCCCTCCTCAAATTGCTCTTGTTTTAATGCTTTCAAGAAGGAATTCCTTGCAGAAGGCAGCCAGCCACAAAAGCAGCTACTGAAGCATGGCTGAAGAGGGGGTTGGAGAAGCATCTGGAAGCTGGGGGGCTTTTTCATCCCACCCAGATCTCTCAATTTGCAGAATTTTTTCCCCTTCCCAGTCTAAATGCAACCCAGGGCCAGGAGACTGGGACCAGCATGTGCCAGTTGGGTTTCTCCAGTTGACCTCCCAGCTCTCCCCTTGTTTCCCTGCAGTGACTCTGATTGGCATCAGATGAGACTTTCTTGGCCCTGCTGGGTTCCCCAGGAGCATCACTGATCCAAGGCCAGCAGAAAGCTCTGGGGCCCTTGAGCTTTGTGGTTTCTCTGATGAGGTGAAGGCAAATCACAGGGAAAATCGGATCCCAGGAATGAAACAAACAAAAAACCAAAAACAAAAAAAACAAATAAAAGCCCCCCCCAAAAAACCCCCAACAAACATGCTTCATTGTAGTGGTGAAAGCCTGATGGAGAAACACCACTGATGGTGGGCAATGTGTTGGGAGTGAATCATGGAATCACAGAACACTTGGGGTTGGAAATAATCTTAAATATTATCCAGTTCTAAGCCCCCTGCATGGTCAGGGACCCCTCCCCCAGCCCAGGGGGCTCCAAGCCCCATCCAACCTTCAACACTGCCAGGGATGGGGCAGCCACAGCTTCCTTGGGCAACCTGGGCACCCAGGGGCTCAGCACCCTCAAATTAAAGAATTTCTTCCTCATGTCCAACCTAAATCTCCCCTCTTCCAGTTTAAAGCCATTTCCCCTTGTTCAGTCACTCCAGGTCCTTGTCAAAAGTCCCTCCCCAGGACAAATTGATCAAATCTCTGTCCTTTTCTCTGTGTGCAAGGGATGATAGTTTCCTACCACCTGCTGCTCCTTACAAAGTGCCTCATCCCTTAATCCCCAGCAAATATGAGCCAGGATCTGCATCTCGGAGACTTTTCTGTTTAAACATTTAACTCTGCTAAGAAAAAAAAAATAAAAATTAAGTCCCAGGACAAGATTCGGGGAGAGAAGTTTTTATAAGGACATTCAGTGACTTCCAAACCTGCCCGTTACAGCTGCAAGAGCTTTCTTCTTGCTCTCAGTGTGGCAAGACCAAGCAGCAGATAAAACTCTGAAATGCTTGGGGAGAGGGGAAGGGAGGCTGAAGCAAAGATAACATCAAGAAACCCTGATTAGCAAGGAGGCAGCCATGTGAAAAACGAGATAACCAACCTGCCTTGGGTGCTGAGACAGCAACTCCCTTGCTGCCCCAGCCACTGATGTAGCAGAAGGTTGGTTTTTGTTTTTTTTTTTTTCCCAAGAGGCCACTTCTCCTTCCAATGAGCTGCCCTTGGCTGCTACTCCAGGTTGTTACAGTAGGAAGAGTCAAAGGCACCTTTGGACTTGGAAGGGTCACTTGTTGTGCACTTTGGGAGGGTCAGAGAGGTGGGCTGGGGTCAGAGGATGGGTTGTGGTGCTTTGTCCTGCCTGACTCAACACCTTCTTCGACTTGGATTTATGGGCAGTGCTTTGCCTTGACCATTTCACTGCCCCTGCAAGCAAAGGAGCAGAAAAGAAGTGAGCAGGTACCAACTGGTTTGTGTTTCAGCTCGTCCAGGCAACTTCTGAGTTTTGGAAGTCTCCTTTTATGCCTCTATTTCTAAATCATAGAATCAGAGCTTCATAGAAGGGTTGGGGTTGGAGGGGAATTTAAAAATCATCTGGCTTCATCCCTCCCAGGGGCAAGGACACTTTCCTCTAGACCAGGTTGCTCCAAGCCCCATCCAACTCTTCCAGGGATGGAGCAGCCACAGTTTCTCTGGGCAACCTGTGCCAGGGTCTCACCACTCTCACAGTGAATAATTTATTTGTAATTTCTAATCTAAACCTTCCATTTCCAGTGCAAATACAATGCCTGGGCCCTCTCTGTGGTTTCTGAAGCCAAGTGGCACAGCAAAGTTTGTGTCTGGATTTATGGGCAGTGCTTTGCCTTGACCATTTCACTGCCCCTGCAAGCAAAGGAGAAGAAAAGAAGTGAGCAGGTACCAACTGGTTTGTGTTTCAGCTCGTCCAGGCAACTTCTGAGTTTTGGAAGTCTCCTTTTATGCCTCTAAATCATAGAATCAGAGCTTCATAGAATGGTCGGGGCTGGAAGGGAACTTAAAAGTCATCTGAATTCACCCCCCCATCCCTGCCAGGGACAGGGACACATCCTCCAGGTTGCTCCAAGCCCCATCCAACACTTCCAGGGATGGAGCAGCCACAGTTTCTCTGGGCAACCTGTGCCAGGGTCTCACCACTCTCACAGTGAATAATTTATTTGTAATTTCTAATCTAAACCTTCCATTTCCAGTGTAAATACAGTGCCTGGGTCCTCTCTTTGGTTCCTGAAGCCAAGTGGCACAGCACAGTTTGTGTCTACAAAACTAAATTCATTTTTCCCCCCCAAAAAAATCCCCAAGAGTGGAGGAATATCCAGTACCCCTGACCTCTTATCCTACCCTATCACTTGGCACTCTCTGCAAGACTCATTTGCTCAGATAAAAAACTCTTCCAAGAAGTGGGCTACTGCTCAGATGGGGTTCAGAGGCAGCACGGAGCTCACGTTGAGCCTCGTGGCTCACATCACATTTGTTGCCAAGGAGCAGGAGGTACAACAGGGATGGGGTCTGGGGCTGTCAAATGGAGGATTTGGGGGCTTTATATCAATTTAATAAGACTGTAGAACCACAGTCTACAAAGCTGCAGCATTGCTGGCAGCTCATCCCTTCTTGTCCCCACCTCTGGGACCCCATGTGTGTCCTGGGGATCCATCCAAGCTTTTGTTGTGCTGTTCACTGACCCAGCTACAAACCTTCTCCTATGTTTTATTTTCTTTTTTTTTTTTTTCCACCTTGGGTTAGTTTTGTGCAAGCTCAGTGAGTTGAAGCAGCTCATGGAAGGATGCACAGAGCCAAGAGGGAAGAAGGGAGATGGGAAAGGAATCCCACTGCTGCTGAGATGCCTTCAACCAGGGATGCTGGAAGGGGGACAGGGAGAAGGGACAGAGAAATTCCCTTTCTACTTTGCTGGATAAAGGGAAAAACACATGAAAAACAGAGAAGCCACACAGAAAACTTCAACAACTCAGCCATCACCTGGATGCTGTAAAACAGAGAAGCCACACAGAAAACTTCAACAACTCAGCCATCACCTGGATGCTGTCAGGAAGGATGTCACAGGAGGGTGATGACACAAGACACCAAAGCTGAGTCTGACCCAGCAGGGGTTCTGCTGGCTGAGCTTCCCCCCCAAGTGTAATCTGTTTATTGCCACATCCTGCGAGGTGCAAGACAAAGATCAGCTTCAGGTCAGCAGCTCTTGCAGGGGCAGCTGAAGTTTGAGAGGCTGAGCTCACCAAATGAGGCTCTGACAGCAGAGTTGGTGCAGAGGGAGAGAGGAAATTCTCCATCTGGGGGGAAAAGACTCTTTGGCATGGCCTAATATTTAATACAGGCTGATGCTGTTGAGTTCTGCCTTTTGGTTAGGGCTTGCCCTAAGGGACTCATTTTGTTTTTTGGCTTTTTTTTGTTTGTTTGTTGGGTTTTTTTGTTCGTTTTGGTGTTGTAATGGTCCTAATTGAGAGCTGCTAAAAATCCACTTGCAGTAAGAGAGAAGCAGACAGAGAAACCCCTCTACACTTGTCCTTTTGCACCCAAAACGGGTGGGGGATCCCTGCTGGCTTCTTCCTTTGATCTGAACAGTGTCAGAGAGTGAGGGGGTTTGGAGAGATCAGAGTTTAAAAAGCTGAGATGGGGTCAGAGAGCTGCACTGCCCAGGGAGGACCTAAATACACACCAGGAATCATCATCCCCCCCACCCCAGGGATGTGGGATGAGGATGGAGCTGCTGGGTAGGAGGAATTGAAGTCAGAGACACCTGTATATCTCTGCTTTCCCTCCTCCTGGTCTTCAGGCCCAAAGAAAATTTATTTGGCCACCAAAGCTGAGGAGCTGGGTGTCCCCAGCCCTGTGCCTTGGTGACAGGAGAAAAGATCACACGGAATCTCAGAAAAAAAAGATCTCAAGGATCATCACATCCAGCTGTCAGCATCCCACCCAAATAAAATACACACAGCAATATCTGTATCATCCACCAGAACATGTCCTGAAGTTCCTCAGCTCCCTGGTTTTTAAACACCTCCAGGGATGGGGACTCCAGCACCTCCCTGGGCAGCCCATTCCAATCCCTGACTGCTCTCTCAGGAAAGAAATCCTTCCTCAGATTTGCTCTAAACCTCCCCTGGGGCAACTTCAGCCCATTCCCTGGGCTCCTCTCATTGTTCCCTGGGGAGAAGAGCCCAGCACCCACCTCCCTACAACCTCCTCTCAGGGAGCTGTGGAGCTCCCAGCTAAATATTCCCAATTCTTTTCTCCATATAAATACTCTATATAAATATAGCTATAGAAATAATTCCCAATTATTTTCTCCAAACTAAATATTCCCAGTTCCCAAGGCCTCTCCTCACAGGATTTGTCCTCCAGACCCTTCCCCAAGGATGGCAGTCAGGATGATGGGAAGTGCAAGGCTTGGAGCTCCTCAACAAAGGAATGAGCATCCCAAGCCCTGCAGCCAAGGCCAAAGAGCCCAGCACCCACCTCCCTACAACCTCCTCTCAGGGAGCTGCAGACAGCAAGAAGGTCTCCTCTCAGCCTCCTCTTCTCCAAACTCAACATTCCCAAGCCCCTCAGATTTCTTCTCCAGACCCTTCCCCACTTGCTTGCCCTTCTCTCAACTCCCTCCAGCCCCTCAATGTCCTTCTTGGAGTGAGGGGCCCAGAACTGAACACAGCCCAGGGGCACCATCCCTGCCCTTCTCCTGCTGGCCACACCATTCCTGATCCAAGCCAGGATGCTGGTGGCCTTTTTGGCCACCTGGGCACACTGCTGGCTCCTATCCAGCTGGGTACCAACCATCACCCCTCACCCCAAGCTGCCTGGCAGGTAAGAGCTGCGGTTCAGGTGGTTCAGTGTCAGAAATTTGGGATAACTTTGCCAGCCAGGGGACTGATTTCAGCTGGATTTGATGGAGAGGCTGAGCCAAGCAGAGGGAAAACCTCCAGGCAGCATCTTTCCAACCCCAGGAGAGCCCCTGCTCCACAGACCCAGCCCAGGATAAAATGATGCCACGAGGCTCAGAGCTGGGGGGGTGACTCTCAGCATCTCAGCATCAGCTTTCAAAGGGCCACAGGAGTTCAGGGGGTGGTGGCAGGGCCAGCAGCTGCCTCTGCCTGAGCTGTCTGGCTCGGGGTTACCCCTCACAGGGCCTGCAGACAAACCAGAATAATCCCACTGAGCTCAAAGCACCGCTCTGGGGGGGGCTATTTTGAGGAGAAACCAAACAACAACTGCCTGGAGCTGGAAGATGTAACTGGGATTTCCTTCCCTCCAGCCTTGACCCCTCTGGGTGCAGAGTTGCCCTCTTGCTTTTCCTCTTCCTGATGCAAAAGAGCTCACACCAAACCCAGACAAGTCAGACCTGCCAGCAGGCAGCTGAATTTTATTTATTTATTTTATTTATTTTTATATTTTTGTGTATATATTATATTTATTTATTTTAATATTTTATTTATATATTTATTTTTATATTTTATTTATGTTTTTTTTTAATTTGTTGGTTTTATGATTTTTTTTGTCTGTTGTTTAGATTGCAGGAGATGAAATCCCGGGCCAATCCTTACCCTTCTTTCCTCTCTATTTTGCTGTGATGGATTTTATAGTCCGGGGATATCTGTTAATCTCAAAGTGCAATCACAAGAAAAAAAAAAAAAATCCTATCTTTCAGAAATACCCAGGGATGGGAAGGCTCCAAAATATGGGGTGAGAAAAAAAAAAGAAATTTTTCCCTGAACTTAGAGCTTGTCTTCATTTAATAAAGTTAGGCAGGAGTTGGGATTTGTGGGATCTCTGGATGGGATTATTTTATTAATATTATTCTTTATGCTCTGGGTCACAGTCTGAGGTAGAATATGATTTTCTTTCCCTTCCAGCTACAGATTATTCATAGAATGGTTTGGATTAGAAGGGACCTTAAAGCTCATCCCAGGTCCAACCTCCCACCATCCCAACACTCGACTTCATCCAACTTCCATTTAATTTCAGATCCTTTCCTGATCCCTGAGGAGAAGGAGCTGATCAGAGCAACACCAAGCAACAAATCAAGGAGCAAACCACCCACCAGCACATCTTTTAACCATCTGCTTTCTGCATTGGGGTTTTTGGATGGTTGGGACCTGAGAATTGCCCTGGGGTGATCCAGAAGAATTTTCCTGCTTTATTCCAGACCTTCCTGCTGGAGATTATCACCAGTGCTGGATAAAATTCCCTTGGGAATAGAGGTTGGGACCCTTCTGCCGGGCTGAGTTTGTCCCTGTCTCGGGTTATGCCAGCAAAAAAGGGTCCCAAATCCCCTCTTGCCACCCCTGGAATTTCTGGGAAAGTCCTAAAGCTTCTCTGCAAATCCAGAGGGAAACTTCAGCTCTTCCCAAGAAGCCTGGGAAGGGCCAGGGCTGGGGAAGAGCAAACAGAAAGGGGGCTGAGACCTTTCTGACATCCCTCGAACATGCACAGAGGGGCCCAGAACGCTGCCAAAAAGTAAGGAAAAAGTAAAACCTCCCCCAGTAAAGTCTTGATCCAGTTTGTTACCCATTTCCTATCCCACATGGACTTGTTTCCTTGGACCACATTGAGCTCAGGCCACTCCAGCCCCCTCAGGCTGCTGCCTCTTTGCCAAAATGAAGCTGTTCTCACCCAAAACCCAGCAGAAGGCTGGTGGCTGTTTATTAATTTTTTTTTTTTCCCCCTGTTCTTATTATCCTGCAGAATATCTCCTCCAGTATTTCCCCCTGGATTGGGAACTGCCAGAGAAGGGGATCAGCACCTTTTGGATAAAAAAAAACCAACACTGCCTGCATCTGAACTTTTCCTGTGTTCTCCTGATGTCAGAGTCCACTTTAAAAGTTCCTTTTCCCAATATCTTCTTTTCAAGGCCACCTTTGCAGAGCTGTCTGACTCAGGGCATCTTTGCTTCTCTCTCCCTTGGACCAAGAAGCAGAAATACCCCAAATTCACCCCCTCACCCTGCCGGATTCCCAGCAGAAAGGGCTCAAGCAACAAGGAAAATTCCCAGCAGAAAGGGCTCAAGCAACAAGGAAAATTCCCTTTGCCTCTCAAGGGGGTGTCAAGCAGGAATGACCCCAGGAAAAGGATGGAAGAGGATTTTAGGGATCGCCAAGGGAGCTGGAGGACAGCAGAGCTTCACCCAGTACTTTACCCCCCAGCAAAGCCAGGGTCTGTCCCTCCCAACCTCCCCTAAGGAGCAGGGCAGGGATGCTGATCCTGAGGGATTTTTCCTGGCCACAGGATGACAACCACACCACAAGGAGATGACAATTTCTGCAGGGACACATCCAGCTCTGACAGGACCCACTCCCACAGTGCTGAGTGTCCCCTTTTGGTTTATCCTTAATGCAGGGACTTGTGTCCTGCCCCACGATGTTCCAGTGACACAAATACTCAAAGGAACCACTTCCCACCCCTACTTTGCTTCCAAAATTTGCTTTTTCCATCAGCTTTGCTGCCTGACAAAAGGACCAAGGGGAGCGACAGCCTCGGATTTGGGATGCATCCCATTCCACCCGGGCTCAGCATCACCAAACCCTCGGATCCAAAGCCACCAAGCTGAAAAAAAACCAACCCAAAAAAACCAAAAAAAACCCCCCAGCAACGAAGGCCATGAGTCCCAACATTCCCATCTCTCAGCCAGAGGATTTGTGCCCTGGAGCTTTGAGAGGTCGGCTGCTTCAGCCTGCAGGAATCCTCCTGACTCCAAGCCCACAAAAGAGCTTTGCTTTTGCTCTGCTGGAGGAATGAAAGATCAGGTACCACTTTTAGCTCAGCCCAAAGCTTCCCCTGGAGCCTGGCTCTAAATTAAGTCTTTGCATCCCCATCTTTCTGCAGCTGCTTTCATTGATTTTTTTTTTTTTTTTTTTTTTTTTTTCCCCTTGCTTGTTGCTTCTAGGAGAGAGGCACTTCGTGACTTCTCTTAATGGCAGCACAGAAAACACACTCAGGAAAAGGTCAGCTGGATCCCTGACCCTTCTTACAGTGGACTAAAGAAGAAATCACCAAGCTGAAACATGCAGTCAATACCATGGAGTGTTTTCAAGTTCATCTACAAAACCCCAGTTAGCTTGGGAAAGAAATAACAGCCACAAAAATAAAATAAAATAAAATATAAAATAAAATAAAATAAAATTAACAATAAAATAAAATAAAATAAAATAAAATAAAATAAAATAAAATAAAAATAAAAATAAAATAGGCACCCTGCAAGCTGTTCCCTGCAAACTGCTGCACAGTGGGATGCCACGGGGCTGACCCTTTTTTTTTTCCCCCAGCTTCAGCAGATGCCAGAAAGGACCCACAACATCTCTGCAGCCCTCCAACTCTCAAGCCAACTTTTCAAACCTTCTGGCAGCTCCTTCAGCTGTCAAAAGTGGGGCTGAAAAGCAAGGGAAGGGGCTGAAACTTATGCTTCAGCCTGGGCCTGGGGAAAGCCAAAGGGGTTTGTAGGGGCAGGACCCTAAATCAGGACAGGAGGGGACCTGGTTTTTGGAAATGCAACTGAGCCAAAACTCTTATCTCTTCTGCACTTAACTCTTCCCAGCTAATTTCCCTGTTTTCTTGTCCTTCTGGCAGAGCTATTTCTGAGTCCAACTCACCCTAAGTCAGCCACAAGTCCCTGTCACCTCCCCAGCCTGGCCAGCAAATACTTGTGATGTGCAAAAATCTGTTTTGATGGGACTCTAGGAGATAAAACACCCTCTGGGAACACGAGGCAGCTGATGCTTGGTTCACTATCTGCTTTTCTGCCTTTTTTTTTTTTTTTTTTTTTTTTTTTGGAGGTCCTGGGACGTACTGGGAGAGGGGAGCAAACTGGGGATGGGACTGGAGATGCCCTCTGCAGCCCTCACCTCACTTTTCTGGGTCCTGAAGTTTGGGAAAATGCAATCCAGGTGCTCCAAGAACCTAAATTTGCAGAGACACCAAAGCCAGGAGGAATTTTGGTGCTGATTTCAGCTCCAGCAGGGCTGTGGGGCTGTGGGGTTGGGGGCAGCAGGTGCTACCCTGACAGGGAATGATCCTAAAAGCAGATGGAGTCCTGGAGATGTGAATCTAACCCTAAAAAAAAAAAACAAACCAGGAGACCTCAACCCTGAGTAAAAACTCAACAAACCTACAAGCTTCCCTATTTTAATTTGGGTTTTGAAAGGTGTCCTGTGCTCAGAACTGGACCAAGAGAAGGGATGGACTGCAGCAGGGGTTGGTTCTTCTTATTTATTGATGGGATGTTTCTCTCCAGCCCTGCACAATGTCCCAAGTTGTCCCTCCCAGGGTCCTGCCTGATGATTCCTGGAGGATCAGAGAGGACCTGGCTGGAATTAGGGGCAGGCTGAGCCCACTCCAACACCTCAGCATCCCTCAGGGAAAGCAGACCCAGCTTTAGGTGGTGGTCAGGGTCTTTCCTACACCAGAAGGTGTAGGAAAAAATGCTCAGCAGTGATTCCAGGGATGGAAAAAGCAAAGCAAACACCTATCAAAGCAGCAAATCCATCACTTGGTAAAGAGCTGGAGCCTGATTCCAGCTGACATTGCCCTTCACTGCTGCAGAAAGGTTTTGGAGACCACTTGGGGTCTGTAGGATCTCAGCCCTTTCCCCCATCACCAAGGGAGTTTGGGCAGAATTCAGCCCTTTTTGCTACTTCTGTGGAGATCTTCTCCCTGGGTGTGGGCAGGAACAGGTGAAAACTCTGCCAGGAAGCCAAGGGTTAATACTACTTGGATGCTCCTGAGTGTAAACTGTCTGCAAACCCTCAACTCTGAGCTCCTCTTCAGACTGAATCCCAAAGAGGAAGGCACTGGTTCACTGAGATCAGGCAGACTGAGGAGATTAAATTCAAATTAAATGGATCATTTGGGGAGGCAGAGGGGGGGAGAAAAGAAAGAAAAATAGAAAAGTGGAATAAAAATTGCCCTTTACCCATTGGTGTATTTTAAATTATTCCACCCAAAATCCTTTCCTCAGAGCCCTGTCAAACTGCACTCTGGAGGGGTTTAAAGTGATTTAAACTTTTTTTTTTTTGGGGGGGGGGAAGCACAGGGATTTTAATTCCATCTGGTGCAAGCAACTCTCAAGACCCAAACTACACATAGAATCTGCCAGCGAGATGAAAGCCACCGGGATGAGAAGAAAATAAAAATGAAAAAAAAATACAAATAATAATATTTAAAAAAATAAAACCAACCCCAAACCTCAGCCCTCTGCCTTGATACAGTAAATTACTCATCAAGGAAACAGCCGTGCAGATCGTTCAAGAATGCAAAAGGGAAAGAAAAAAAAAAAAAAAAAAGAAAAAAAAAAAAAAAAAAAAAAAAAAAGAGGAAGGGGGGGATGTAGAGGGAGGGGGGGGGAAGATTGAGGGACTCACCAGAGCGTAGACTGAACTCAGGACGGAGCAGCAGAGGATCAAACCCAGGCTGTGATAAACCAGATATGATCCCATATCCAAGAGGCTTCTTCCAGCATCCAAGCTCGCTCAGGGAAGTCGGAGGACGAGAGGTCTTCCAAGCTCTCCGCTTGCAGATGATTTCTCCTTCTCCTTCCCTCCCGCCCCCCCACCCCCCACCCCCTCCAGAATTTGTGTTTGATTGTTTGTTTGTTTCCACAGTTGGGGTTTGTTGGTTTTTTTTGGTTTTTTTTTTTTTTTTTTCCCGACGGTGCTGTCGTATTATTTTTTTTTTTTTCTTTTCGATTTTTTTTTTTTTTTTTTCTTTTTTTCTATCTTTCTCTAGCCAGAAAGGCACATGACAAGAAACCCCGGTCCTTTGCTTCGTTTTCTCATGGCTGGAGATCTGGGCAGCTCCCGAAATGAAGCCGAGGAGCCCATGTGAAGCCAAAGCAACTTCGTCCCCTTCAGAGCTGCAGCCCCTGGTGCTGTTTGTTTTCCGTGTGCATCTGTCTCGGAGCAGAAAAAATCACATCCATATGTCAAAACTGCTCTTCTGGTTCCTTTTTATGAGGCAGTGGGAAGTTCAAATAATTTCTTTGTCAAACGCAAACACACAGAAAGAGGGAGGGAGGGAGGGAGGAGGGAGAGAGGGAGGGAGAAGGCGAGAGAAGGGGTGGGAGATCGGAGAGGGTGGGGGAGGCTTTTAACCACTGCTTTATTTTTAGATCCAGTAATTTTATCTTTTAGGTTTCGGAGGGGTTTGGGGGGAGAAAAAAAAAAAAAAAAGCAAAAAGAAAGCAAGAAAGGAAAAAAAAAACCCTTTTTTTTTTTTTTTTTTTTTCCCCCTCTCATTTTTTCCGCATGCAAACAGATCGCGAAGTCGAAAGTTAAGAAAAAAAAAAAAAAAAAAAAGTGAAAACTTTGCGATGTTTTCACTTCGCAATTACCTTTTTTTGCCAGCAGTTGTACTCTTGCAGAAGGGGTTTCTTTTAATTTTTTTTTCCTTGTCTATCCCGGCGCGTTTCAGCTCCACAATAGGTTTATTCTGCCAGGCTTCCAGGTTGCAGGGTGTTTTAGTTACAAATCGGGATTTTTGCTTCTCTCGCCCTCTCTGTCTCAAAGGATCTGCAGTTTCAAAAAGCCGATTGAGTACGGCATGAAAGCGTGAGGCTGAAAGATCGCTCCCCCCCTCACCCTCCCGCCCCCCCTTTATATAGATTTTTTTTTCTTTTTTTTTTTTTTTTTTCTTTTCCCATTTTTTTTCCCCGCGGCAAAACCACTTTTCGCTCCTTGAAATTATTTTTATTATTATTTTAATTTTAAATTTTTTTTTTACTTTTTTTTTTTTTTTTTTTTTTTTTTTTTTTTTTTTTTACTTTTTTTTTTTTTTTTTTTAATTTCTTTTTTCCACTCCCGCACCCTCATGGGCACCAACTCCTCCATCCCATACCCAGGAGAAGCCTTTTGAAAGCTGGGAAGGGGGGGGAGAGGAGGGATGGGGGGGGGATCCCAAGGAAGGGGGAGGTTGGGGAGCCGCTACCCCTTCCCGGAGCCCATCGCACCGCTGCTTCCTCCCGTCCTCCTCTTCTTCCTCCTCCCTCGCCTGGATTTCAGCAGCTTTTCCGAGTTTTAAGGCAAGGTTATTACTCCCAGCTCAGCCGGGTGGTGATTTCATTCATAAAACTACCAGGAAAAAAAAAAAAAAAAAGAAAAAAAAAAAGAAAGAAAAAAAGAAAGAAAGAAAAAAAAAGATGAAGAATAAAGGAACAAACAAAAAAAAAATAACCCACCTTTCACACCCCCCAAGCCAAACTGTTGGGGTTTTTTTTAAAATCAGGCTCCAGCATCCATCCCCTCATCTTTTTTTCGACGTGGGAGGAGAAGTGAGGAGGGGAGGGGGCTAAAAAATCCTGACAAGGATGCCCCACGCCAGCAAAACCCCCGGCTCTCTGCTCCGGGCTGATTCACTGGGAGAACTTGGGGAATAAAGTCATGGGGTTGGGGTTTTTTTGTTTGTTTGTTTGGTTTTTTTTTTTTTTTTCCCGGGTATACAGAAGGAGCGGCAAAGAGGGGAAAAAGAAAGGAATAATAAGGAAAAAAAAAATAAATCCAACCTCCTCTCTAGCTCTATCAGAGCAGACGGTAAAAACATCAAGTTTTCGCGGAGTGGAGCTGTGTGCATTTCTGGTTTATTTTTTGGAGCGAAGGGAAAAAAAAAAAAAAAAGAGAGAGAGAAAAAAAAAAAACCCTTCTACAGTCGGTTTGTTGCTTTTTTTTTTTTTTTTTTTTTTTTTTTTCACAGCCCTATGGCCGTGAATAGGTGCCTTCAGCTAATTTTATGAAAAGGGGCTCTTTCCAAGGCTAAGGTAGAGTAGGGCTTCCTGTAAGAGAGAGAGAGAGAGAGGGGAAAAAAAAAAAAAAAAAAAAAAAAAAAAAAAGAAAGTTCAGCTCTTGATGCAATCTTTTCCTCCTCCTCTTTTACAAACCCTCTGCCTCTCCCTGCCAGGCTCAGAGGATCTCCCCGGCTGCAGGGGGCAGCGATGTGGATATTAAAGCATCCCCCACCCCAAACCCCCCCCCCCATCTCCCTCTCCAACCCCATTTGGGACAGGATCCCATTGGTTGGTCGGAGCCAGGCTGCGAGGGAGGGGTTGGGAAGTGCGGGCTCCAGCCTGAATCCCTCCCTCCTCATCCCACCTCATCCCTCCTCATCCCTCCTCATCCCACCTCATCCCTCCTCATCCCACCTCATCCCTCCTCATCCCTCCTCATCCCACCTCATCCCACCTCATCCCTCCTCATCCCACCTCATCCCACCTCATCCCACCTCATCCCTCCTCATCCCATCTCCCTGAACCACCACCAACCCCCCAAACCCTCCCCTCGTGGGTATCAGAGAGGCTTTGGGGATGGGGAGGGGGAGATGGGGGAGATGGGGGAGATGGGGAGGAGGGGGAGAGGGAGGGGAGGAGATAGGGGGAAATGGGGAGGGGGAGATGGAGGGGGTGACATGGGAATGGGGGGGATGGAGAGGAGGGGGAGATGGGGAGAGGAGATGGGGAGGAGGGGGGGCAAATGGGGGAGAGGGAGGGGAGAATGAGATAGGGGGAAATGGGGAGGGGGTGACATGGGAATGGGGGAGATGGAGAAGAGGGGGAGATGGGGAGGGGTAGTTGAGGAGGGGGCAACATAGGAATAGGGGAGATGGGGAGGAGGGGGAGATGGGGGAGAGGGAGGGGAGAAGGAGATAGGGGGAAATGGGGAGGGGGAGATGGAGGGGGTGACATGGGAATGGGGGAGATGGAGAGGAGGGGAGATGGGGAGAGGAGATGGGGAGGAGGGGGGGCAAATGGGGGAGAGGGAGGGGAGAATGAGATAGGGGGAAATGGGGAGGGGGTGACGGGAATGGGGGAGATGGAGGAGATGGAGAAAAAGGGGAGATGAGGGAGATAGGGAGAAGGGGAAGATGGGGGAGATGGGAAGAGGAGGAGATGGGGAGAAATGGGGAGGGGGAGATGGGGAGGGGGTGACATGGGAATGGGGGAGATGGAGAGGAGGGGGAGATGGGGAGAGGAGATGGGGGAGATGGGGAGGAGAAGGAGATGGGGAAACGGGGAGGGGGAACTGGGGAGGGGGTGACATAGGAATGGGGGAGAGGGAGAAGAGGGGGAGATGGGGAGAGGAGATGGGGAGGAGGGGGGGCAAATGGGGGAAAGGGAGGGGAGAATGAGATAGGGGGAAATGGGGAGGGGGAGATGGAGAGCAGGAAATGGGGAGGGGGGAATAGGAATAGGGGAGATGGAGAGGAGGAGGAGATGGGAGGGGGGAGGATGGGGGGAGATGGAGATGGGAAGGAGATGGGGAGGAGGGGGCAGATGGGGGAGATGGAGAGGAAAGAGAGATGAGGGAAATGGGGAGAGGGAGATGGGGAGGGGGTAACAGAGGAATGGGGGAGATGGAGGAGTGGTAAATGGGGAGGGGCAGAAGATGGGGAGGGGGAGATGATGGGGAAAATGGAGAGGGGGAGATGGGGTGGAGGAAATGGGGAGGGGGCAACATGGGAATGGGGGGAGATGGAGTGAAGGGGAGATGGGGAGGGGGAGATGGGGAGGAGGGGGAGATGGGGAGGAGGGGGAAATGAGGGAAATGGGGAGGGGGAGATGGGGAGGGGGTGACATAGGAATGGGGGAAGTGGAGGGGGGGAGATGGGGAGAGGAGATGGGGAGGAGGTAAGATGGGGAGAAGGGGGAGATGGGGGAGATGAGGAGGGAATGTGAGGGGAAAATGGGGAGGGGAGGTAGGGAGGGGGGAGATGGGGAGGAGATGGAGATCAGATGGGGGAAATGAGACTGAGGAGGGGGAGATGAAGAGAAGGGAAAGATGGGGAAGAGAGGGGAGATGGAAGGGAGATGGGGAGGAGGGAGATGAGAGGGGAGGTGAGGAGAAGGAAACGGAGGTGAGATGGGGAGGGGGAAATGAGGAGAAAGGGAGAGATGGAAAGGTGGGAAAATGGGGAAAAGGGAGATGAGGAGGTGGGAAGATGGGGAGGAAGGGGAGATGGAGAGGGGAAGATGGGGAAGGGACAAATGGGGAGATGGGAAGGGGGGAGATGGGGAGATGGAAAGGGGAGGAAGATGGGGGGAGGATGCTGAGGGTGGGGAGTTTAAAAGCAGTGAAGCCACCCACCCCCCTCAACAGCCCCCTCCCCTTTTTCAGCCTAATCCCAAAGGAAGCTCTTGCAGCTGGGATTCAGAAGATATTTACTGGGGAGAAGGGCTCAACAAGGAGGGAGCTGAGAGGGGGTGATTTGGGAGGGGTTTCTTGGGGAATCCCTGGGCAGGTATTTCCACCTCTGCTGGGATTTTGTTTCCTGGGATCTGTCCCACTCCACACAACTGATGGGGGAGCTGGGAGGGATGGGGGGGGGGGGGAT
Organism: Heliangelus exortis; assembly: GCF_036169615.1. Lineage (NCBI taxonomy): Eukaryota > Metazoa > Chordata > Aves > Apodiformes > Trochilidae > Heliangelus > Heliangelus exortis. Next base: position 1,571,312 of record NC_092423.1, read on the forward strand.
GTTTGAGCCCTTTTCCCAGTGGAGGAGAGGTGGGGGGTGGGCATCTGTGTGTGTTTAAATATGGGGTGGGCTGAACAAATATGTACTCAGGGCTCTCTGGTCTTTCTGAGGGAAAAGAAGAATTCCCTGCAAAGTTTTCAGGGGCCCCATCACAGCTCCCTCACTGCTTATTATTTATTTTTTCCTAGGAGAGAGGGGAGAGACAGGGGAAAAGTTTGGATATTAAAATGCCCCCAACTCCTGCCACCTACACCAGGAGGAGGTGATGTAAATAACCCAAGATTTTATATGGTTATGGGCACGGCCACATCCAGGCTTTGGTCCCTGTCTCTATCCATTCTCTGATGTATGGGACTGCCCCACAGGTGCCTCTGGGCTGGTTTTGCTCCCCCAGATCATTTAATGATTAAAAAGCAGATATTCCTGAACTGCTGAAGCTGCACAAGAAGGAAAATATCCCCTCCCTTCATCCCTGGTTGCCCAAAAAATATAACATGGGAACCAGACACTGGTTGTGCCTTGCTCTGCTGGGCCAAGACTCCGAGGGATGGATTCCTTTTATCCACAAGAAACATCACCTCACACCTCAGGACTTCCCAGATCCAAATCATAGAATTATCACAGTTGGGAAAGACCTCTAAAGACCATCAACATCCCCCTCTCCCCCAATAAAATAAAGATATTTATCAATAGCTGTATCACTGGGCCCACTAGAGGATAAATCACGGAATGTTCAGGGCTGGAAAGGATCCCAGAGCTGCTCCAGTGCCAGCCCTGTCCCAGCAGGATCCCCCAGGGCAGGGCACCCAGGAACACATCCAGGGGGGGCTGGAAAGGCTCCAGAGAAGGAGACTCCAGAACCTCTCTGGGCAGCCTGGGCCAGGGCTCCCTCACCCTCCCAGCCAAGAAGTTTCTCCTCAGCTTCAGCTGGAACTTCCCATGTTCTCCCTTCAGCCCAGGATTCCCTGTCCTATTCCTGGGCACCACTGAACAGAGATTGGCCCCTTCCTCTTGCCCCCCACCCCTCAGCTCTTGATGGACATTCAGCAGATCCCTCATCCATGCTCATTGCTAAGAGCATCTCCTGAAGTTCCTCATCTCCCTGGGTTTTAAATCCTTCCAGGGATGGGGACTCCAGCACCTCCCTGGGCAGCCCATTCCAATCCCTGACTGCTCTCTCAGGAAAGAAATCCTTCCTCAGATTTGCTCTAAACCTCCCCTGGGGCAACTTCAGCCCATTCCCTGGGCTCCTCTCATGGTTCCCTGGGGAGAAGAGCCCAGCACCCACCTCCCTACAACCTCCTCTCAGGGAGCTGTGGAGCTCCCAGCTAAATATTCCCAATTCTTTTCTCCATATAAATACTCTATATAAATATAGCTATAGAAATAATTCCCAATTATTTTCTCCAAACTAAATATTCCCAGTTCCCAAGGCCTCTCCTCACAGGATTTGTCCTCCAGACCCTTCCCCAAGGATGGCAGTCAGGATGATGGGAAGTGCAAGGCTTGGAGCTCCTCAACAAAGGAATGAGCATCCCAACCCCTGCAGCCAAGGCCAAAGTTGGTTCCCCCAAGTGGTAGCTCCCAAACTACCCCAAGTAAGACACAAGTGAGGACACAGAAGGTGCTGCCCAACCATCCCATCCCTCTCTCAGACACAGCCACCCAACATTCCCCACTCAGATCTTTTGCTGCTGCTCTGGATGAGCTCAGATCCCCAGGAAAGGTCTCCTCAGATGCCCCTCTGCTCATCCCATCACTTTCTTCTCCCTCCTCTGGGCAGAATGGGAATGCAGGACAGAGATGCAGAGCAGGACTGCAGGGCTGGGTGGTGAAGATGTTTTCTAAAGTCACAGTGAATCAGGTCACAAGGACTTCCAGTACCAGAGGAGAACATGGGAACATCTTCATCCTTCCTGAGACTTGTCCACATAAAAATATTCCCTGTCTTGATTCATGGGATGAAGACAATGAAGGGCCTGGCAGTTTTAAGCCCCACCATCCTTGGAAAATGTGCTTTAGGCAAGAGCAGGCCAGAAAGAGAAAAAGTTTATTTCTGAACAGGTACTCCAGGAAAACCCTGTTGTCATAGAGCTATAGAATCATGAAATGGCTGAGGTTGGAAAAGACCTTGGAGATCATTTCCTTCAAGCTGCTGCCATGCCCAGGGACACCTCTCATCCAGCCCAGGTTGCTCCAAGCCTCCTCCAACCTGGCTTTGAACACCTCCAGGGAGGGGGCAGCCACAGCTTCTCTGGGCAATCTGTTCCAGAGGCTCAGCACCCTCCTGCTGAAGAACTTCTTCCTCAGCTCCAGCCTGAACCTCTTCTCCTGCAGTTTCAATCCATTTCCCCTTGTCCTCTGGCTGGACACTGAGGAAAAGTCCCTCTGCAGCCTTCCTGGAGGTTCCCTTCAGGGATTGGGGGGCAGCTCTAAGGTCCCCCTGGAGTCTTCTCTTCTCCAGGCTGAACAATCCCAGCTCCTCAGCCTCTCCTGGGAGCAGAGCTGCTCCAGATAGGATCCAAATGGGAATGTTAGACCTAAGAAGTGATTCACTATTTTTATTTTGTCTCCCCCCACCCCTCAGAAAAAGCAAAATGTTAGAGGAGAATCTGTGAATGTGTAGAAAATAGAAAAATAAGCAGTTAGGATAAGATTATTACTCCAGTGAAATGAGACTTGAGCAGACTGAGGTCTTCTGAGGCTTCTTTGTGTTTTATTTCCATAAAAATGTAGACTTTTTCTAATAAGATACTTCAAACCCACAAATTTTATCAGGAAGAGTAGAAGAGAATGAGGAGAGAGTCAGGTAAAGAATGTATTCCAGCTCTTGGATCATCTTTGTGGCCTCTGGACTCATTCCAACACATCCCTGTCCTTCATCCTTTCCCATCACCCCCAAACTCCCATCCTCTCTGCCATTCTTACAAGAAGACCCTTTATCTTTCTAAAGATTTTGAGGGTGAGATGAATAATTCTGCAGGTCCAGATGCCTCCTTGTCTTTGGGATGATGGATGCAGGTGTGGGAGGTCCCTGCTTGGGTGTCTTCCCACTGGAGGACTCCATTCTCCTTAAAATGGGAATTTATCCAGATCTATCCCAGCCTCGTATTCCTACCAAGACAAAGGTAATTCCAAAGTCTCCAGTTTTCCTTTGTTTTTCTTTCAGATTGTGTCCACCAACGTGTATCTAATGAACCAAGAAGGAATGCAGCACTAGAAGAACCCTTTTTAATGGGTTTTTTTTTGTTTGTTTTTTTTTTAAGGAAACCCTTGGGAATGGGCTGAGTTTGAAATGAGTTTCTCTAACATCTCACAACAAACCTCTCCAAATGTTTAGATCCTTCTGCTGATGCAAAACAGGAAAAAAAAATTAATGGATGAATTTAAACTGGCTAAGGTTTTGCCCAGAAATGATCATTCTTTTGAATTTTAAAATATTTGGAATATTTGGAATATTGGGTTACTTTTTTCACAGCCAAATAAGAAAACCTCTCCTGTCCCTGGGTTGTTTTCTTCCCAGCTGGGGGAACATTTCCCTTCTGGAGGAGCTGAAATCCCACTCAGGATTAAAACCTTCTCTGGGGTCACTCAAGTTCAGTGAAACCTCATGGATCCCATCAGCCAAAGGCAATGATCAGGGAGGCTCTGATTCAGGTGGCCCTGGTAATAATCTGTAAAAAAAGTTGGACCAGAGACTGTCACAGAGAGTGAGGTGGCCTTTCTGCCCTCTCTTCTCAGGTTTTGGATGTTAAGTCAAGGCTGAAATATAAAAAAAAAAAAAAAGGATTTTTGACCAAATTATGTTGTGCTTCAGGCCAAATGGCCCCGATGGATTTGAGGCCACGGTCACTGCGTGTGTTGCAAAGAAGAGAGGTTTGATGTCACCCCTTTCTCTTATTGTCACCAGAGAAAAAGAAGGGTAAAAAAATGGTCCTCAGGGCCTGATGCTGTTTGCACAAGGCTGAAGTCAGAATTTTTGGCTGTGGAAGCTGCATGTGATGGCTTCTTTGTTGGCTCTTGAAGGAAAACATCTGCTCTGGTTCTTAATCCAAGGGGAAAAGCTCTGTCAGAGCAAAACCAAAATAGAAATGAGGGTCCTGAGGGTAAGTCAGGATAGTTCTGGGTGCCTCAGTATGGGGTGCAGAGTCACCAAAAAGAACAGCCCAGATTGGTGTTGCCAGTGGAAGTCAGGACTCCCCCAATCTTTACCAACAAACACCTGGATGAGATTGTCCTGGATCCAACTCTTTATTCCTTGGATAGTCCTGCCTGAAGATCTCTTTCAGGGGAAAGGAAGGGCAAAATTAAACATTCTGCCCTCAAATTCCCAGCTCAGATGAACAGGAGCTTTTCATGTCATGAAAAAGGAGAGATGAGAGAAAAATTGGAATAGAAGAAGCTGTCAGAGATGAGTTTGTGGACGTGGACTCAAGAACAGTGACACCCAGGGCTGGGGTGTTTTGGGGTGATTTTTTTTTTGGGTTTTTTTTTGTCAAGCAGAAAGGAATCTATCTGGATATCATCTGGGTAAGCTCTTAGACCTAAGTGAGGTTCTGTCCTTCTTCTTCCTACTGCTCCACCAACACCACAGTCACCACAACCAGTAACCTGTAAAGTGAGGTTTCCCTGGAAGATCTTCTCCAGAAAACCAAACCATCCGAATCTCAAGGCTTCCAGGGATGGTAGGTTATGTTCCTTTCCTTGAAACACAGCATTGGCCAGGAGTTAAGCACATACAGTTCTGGAAAATCAACCATCTTTTATCTAAGCTGATGCTGGCTGCTCCTTCCTCTGAGTTTTTCCATCAGCATTTAGCAGCTGAGGAAGAGGACTGTCTTGTAAGTGAGACAAGGAAATACACTTTTTTTCCTTACACAGCCTCAGTGAACAGCAAATGAATCTTTATGATGACCCAGAGACCAGAGAATAAGTAAGCAAAATGCTTTCTAGAACAATATTTTGCTTTTCATCAGTTTTCTGGTTTGATTCCTTCTCAATCCTGCTTCCCTACCTCCCTACCTACCCACCTAAGCAAAAAAAAAGTGCTTGGAGCACCCTGGGCTGGGGGAGGTCTCCCTGACCGTGGCAGGGGACTGGATGAGATTTCAGGTCCCTCCAACCTAAATCATTCCAGGATTCTATGATTCTGTGACAGTCTCAGAGCTCTGGTCCACCCCTTCCAATTCAAACCAGTCCAGGACTCTAATAACTACTGCCAGGACATCTATTGCTGGGTTCCCATGGACATTCCCAGACCTCAGTAACCCCTAAATAAGAAACCTTGTAGGGCACAGATGTTCCATTAGAGTTTAAAAGTCTTGAATGGTTTTTGCTTTCCTTCCACCAAGTCATCTAACCCATTTTGAATCCATGCCAACCAGATCCTGGGTGAGGGGTTTTGCATCTTCACCACCTGCTTGTGAAGAGCCATCTCCTTCCATTCGCTTTGCATCTGCCCTGAACTTTTCAGTCCTGTGTGCCCCATCTCTTTATTAGGAGAATCCCAGCTTACCCAGTGACCCCCTTCATAGAATCATCAGAAAGATTTGGGTTAGCAGGGATGAGACATCTGCAGCCTCCCTGGACAACCTCTTGCAGGATCTCACCACCCTCATAACATCGATTTTTTTTCCTAATGTCAAACCTAAATCTACTCTCTTCCAGCTTAAAAACATTACCTTTTCCTGTCACTCTGTTCCCCTGTAAATATCCCTCTCCAGCTTTCCTGGAGCCCCTTCAGGCACTGGAAGGTGCTCTAAGGTCTCCCCATTGCAGCCTTCTCTTCTCCAGCCTCAACACCCCCAACTCTCTCAGCCTGGCTCCAGAGAAAAACTCTTCCAGCTCTCTGATCATCTCCATGGCCTCCTCTGGACTGGCTCCAACATCTCCATCCCCTCCTTGTATTTCCCATAGTACTGCTGGTGAGGTCTCAGGATTTTCAGGAGATTTTCACAGCCTTGATGATTTTTACAGATCTTTCTCCTACCCAACACCCTCCATTTCTTCAGTGCCCTCTTTTCCAGGCTGAAAAATCCAAGGTTATTTTGACAAACCAGGATTCAACCCAATAACCTAAAAATGACCAAGCCTTCAAGCCACTGATATTGGTGGTCAGAATTTTTCTGGACAAGGGCTGCAGCCCCCTTCAGGATAAAAGTTGAGGCTCTTCCTCAAGGGTTTGGAGAACCCGATGAAAGATTTTATTCTTGCAGCAGAAAACTTGAATAACCTCCCAAAGAGACCTTGTTTGCCTCCCCTCCAGCTCAGTGCCAGCTCTGCAGGTCTCAGGCCATCACCTTTGAGTGCTTATCAGAGCTGAAATGGACTGTGACCCCTGGGGAAAGCTCAGCCCAAGGCTGTGCATGAGAATCCCTCACATGCTCCCCACAGACTCAGCCAACCAGGCTCAGCAGAGATAAACAGAGCTTTAGCAGGGCAAGACCAATGCTGGTTTATGGTCCCCAAGGAGCAGGTTTCAAACTCAGCAACTGTAAAAAAAAAATTAAATGTATGTAGCTGCCTCATCACTCCCCTATCTGGCTCAATGAGGAGCTCTCCTACAGTTAGTAATAAGGAGACTCCACCTTCTGCCACACCACTTTTTTCATAAAAAAATGAGAAATATAAAAGTCTTGCTTACAAAGAACACCCTGTCCAGTAGTGATTGGCCACAGAATCATTGAGGCTGGAAAGGACCTCTGAGATCATCAAGTCCATCCCAGGACCTAACAGCACCACACTGACCATGGCCCTGAGTGCCACATCCATCCTGTCCCTAAACTCCTCCAAGGATGGTGACTCCAACACTTCCCTGGGCAGCCCATCCCAATCCCTGATCTCCATGAGGAAATGCTTCCTGATATCCAACCTAAACCTCCCCTGGAGCAGCTTCAGGCCATGTCCTCTTCTCCTGTCAGCAATGGTTTGGAAAAAAAGCTCAACCCCCCCCGGCTCCAACTTCCTTTAAGGGAGTTGTAAGAGTGATAAGGTCCCCCCTGAGTATCTTCTTCTCCATGTTAAACAACCCCAGCTCCCCCAGCCTCTCCTCAGAAGACTTTTTCCCTTTAGTTTCCCTTTAGTTGCTTCTCCTCTGGACCCATTCCACCACCAAAATGTTCTTCTTGAAGTCAGGGGCCCAGGACAGGACACGAAACCCAAGGTGAGGCCTCCCCAGTGCTGGGTACAGATGGAGAATCCCATCTCTGAACCTCTTGGCCACAACTAAAGCAGAGAAGGTCCCTGCAGCTGTAGGATGCTGTGAGTTTGATGTTGTTGGAACAGAACCTTCCCCATCCCTCCTGGCCTGGTTTGAACACCTCAATACGTAGGCAGCTCCATTTCAAACTCTTGAAGAAGACTGAGAAGCCAGGCAGACTTCCCCAGATTGCTCCAGCTGTTAGAACTCCATGAAAAGCCCATCCAAGCTGCCAAGAGCCCTGCCAGCCAAGGACCTGGCCCACTTCTTTCCATGCCTGACTCCAGGGTGCAGCTGGCAGCTGTGAAAGGGCTCATTTGGGAGGTGGTGTGGCTGGGATCAACATCACTTAAGTGATAATCTGTTAATCAGAGCTTCTTCTGTTGGAGGAATGATCCCAGCTCTTCACCCTGTGCTGGCACTTTTCTGCCACAGAGCTTGCCAAGTTCTTTCAGCTCCTGGCACATTCAGAGGGTTGGTTTTTTTTTCCTATTTTTTTCTTGCTCACCTCTGCTTGTGGTTCTGCCTGGGGGTTGGATGACAACACGAAAATAAAGGACAATTTGCTGCAAGGCCAGAGAGATCAGGCCTGGCAGGCACCTGGCAATGGAAGGGGAGAGGGGGGAAAAATTTTTAAGGAGTAAAAAAAAGACCTTAGAATCATAGAAGTGGTTTTAGTTGGAAGGGACCTTAAAGATCATTTAGTTCCAAGCCCCCTGCCATGGTCAGGGACCCCTCCCCCAGCCCAGGGGGCTCCAAGCCCCATCCAACCTTCAACACTGCCAGGGATGGGGCAGCCACAGCTTCCTTGGGCAACCTGGGCACCCAGGGGCTCAGCACCCTCACCCCAAACAATTTCTCCCTCCCTCCCTGCCCAAGATCTCCTCTCCATCTCCCCTCTCCCAGCTCCAAACCCTTCCCCCTCGCAGGCTCCCATCCCTCCAGGCCCTTGTCCCAAGTCCCTCCCCAGCTTTTCTGGAGCCCCTTCAGGCACTGGAAACATCCTAGTAGCCTACTAGTACTACTACTACTAGTTTACTAGTTAGTACATCATAGGCATCATATCAGGACATATCAGGCATCATCCACCCTGAGTGCTGCTGGAGATGGATCCCCTGATGGGTGGATTTTCAGTCCGAACCAGTCTGGAATAAATAAATTAAAAAAAAAAAAAAAGAACAAATGAGGATTTTCCAGACCCACAGATGAGAAACTTCACCCCTGAAACCTCAGCATTACATCTGCTCCTACAAAGCCTGGATTTGGAGGTTGTTTATGTTGATAACTTCTGCTGTCAAAGCCTCAAGGTGGCACCTGATGGTGACAACCCTGACTCCCCTTTTGAAGCATGAGAAAAGCCTCTAAATTAAAAACAAGGCTCTACTTGGGTTTGTCTGAAAAACTGCTGCTTTTTGTGTTTGGCTTGCTGCAAAAAAAAAAGGGGTTTTGTTTCCAGCTCTTGATCTTCCTTATGCCTTCCATTCCTGTCTGGAATGGTCTTCCAGTCCTTCTAAAATCTCCTTTATTGAAGTGGAGAACTTTAAAAAAAAGTCACCTCCCATTGAAGCTTCCACCCTGCCTTGGGCAAAATAGAATTAACAAAAGCAAACAAACAAACAAACAAAAAAACAACAAAAAAAGAACCAAAACCAAAACACCCAACCCATATATTTTCAGTGTCAATCACTAGAGGCTTGAAGTCTTGAAGTAGGCAATTATTTTAAGCAATGAATGATTATGAGCTGTTTTCCTACTGCCCTCTTCACATAAACTTGGGAAGAAAGCATCCTGGGGTGCAGCAATAAAATAAAAATACCAGCACTTGCAGGCTAGAAGAAATGCAGTAAAATTCAAGCTGGCCTTGCAGAAGTGGAGATAATATCCTTCTCTCATTGTGATTTGTTAGCAGTTCATCCAACTTTTTTATTTGTAATGGAAATAAGAAGCTAAAGCATGAAATGGAAATAAGAAGCTAAAGCATGGAAGCTACTTGGGGTAGATTTTTAAAAATCATTTTAATTAATGAAGGAAAATCACTCTAAGTTTTAATGAATAGAACTTTTGTGTGTGTCTTTGTGTGGTTTTGATTTGTCCTGGGAATCCTTGCAGAATGAAATAGGGTTTCCCATTTGCCCTTTGATTTTAGGTAGGAGTTGGTGGGAGGCAAAGCTGGCGAGAGGGATGTGATCAGAAATCACTGAGTTCTTCCTGGTCACCACCTATAAAGTTCCTCAGGAGCTGCTGGAAGTTGCTCTGAGTGTTGTCTGGAGCAGGGTGACACATGTCCCAGCTCCCTGTGCCACCACTGCCTGCAGGGAATGACTTCCATGAGGATTTGCTGAACGGTGCTGATCCAGTTGGCTGCTGCTCACCAGTGGTGTCCCCCAGGGATCAGTGTTGGGCCCAGTTCTGTTTAATATCTTTATTGATGATTTAGATGAGGGGATTGAGTCCATCATCAGCAAATTTGCAGATGACACTAAGCTGGGGGAAAGTGTGGATCAGCTGGAAGGCAGGAGGGCTCTGCAGAGGGACCTGGACAGACTGGAGAGTTGGGATGATCCCAACGGGATGAGGTTCAACACAACAACCCCATGGGGAGCTCCAGGCTGGGCACAGAGTGGCAGAAAGGGAGCTGGGAGTCTGGATTGCCAGGAAGCTGAAGAGGAGGCAGCAGTGTGCCCAGGTGGCCAAGAAGGCCAATGGCATCCTGGGCTGGCTCAGGAACAGCGTGGCCAGCAGGTCCAGGGAAGGGATTCTGCCCCTGTGCTCAGCCCTGGGGAGGCCACAGCTTGAGTCCTGTGTCCAGTTCTGGGCCCCTCAGCTCAGGAAGGAGCTTGAGGTGCTGGAGCAGGTCCAGAGAAGAGCAAGGAGGCTGGGAAGGGATCCAGCACAAGTGCTGTGAGGAAGGGCTGAGGGAGCTGGGGGTGTTGAGGCTGGAGAAGAGGAGGCTCAGGGGAGACCTCATCACTCTCTCCAACTCCCTGAAAGGAGGTTGGAGCCAGGGGGGGGTTGGGCTCTTTTCCCAGGCAACTCTCAGCAAGACAAGAGGGCACAAGAGGTCTCAAGTTGTGCCAGGGGAGGTTTAGGTTGGACATGAGAAAGAATTTCTTTCTGGAGAGGGTGCTCAGCCGTTGGAATGGGCTGCCCAGGGAAGGGGTGGATTCTCCATCCCTGGAGATATTTCAAAAGAGCCTGGATGTGGCACTCAGTGCCATGGGCTGGGAACCACGGGGGGAGTGGATCAAGGGTTGGACTTGATGAGCTCTGAGCTCCCTTTCAACCTTCCAACCAATTCTATGATTCTATGATCCAGTTGGGAAACCCATCCAGCTTCTTGGGGTCACCATCAGGAACTCTCCTTGAGTTGGTGTCTCCAGGATGAGGAGAAGGATGGGACTTTTTTTGGCTGCTGTCCCTGCCTGAAGCACAATTTCACCTTTCTGGTGTCCTAACCCAGAGTTTTTCTTTAGTCTTTTGGTCAATGAAACAGCAAATACCAGCAGGGTGAGGTACAACAGAAACCAGTTCCATGATTCCCCCACAACCCAACCTTCATCCATGGAAACCCCTCCTCCCTTGCCTGGGTTGCACCTCATTCCCACCACAATCCCAGTCCCACATCTCTCCTTACTCATCCAGCTACAAAGGGAACCCCAAATTTATCTGCCAGGAGAATTCTTGCAACAGCCACAGGAGCTTTGTCTCCAAGGGCTGGCACAAGAGGGAGAGTCCAAGATTAAAAATAAAGGAGATTTTTAGATGGGCATTTCTCAGACACCAGGGATGCAACTGGGAAAACCTTGGAACTGAGAAGCCTGGAAGGAGGTGTTCAGAAAACCAGGTGGAAAGCAGTGCTTGTGGGCTGAAAACCTTTGGGGTTTTTTTTCATTTGTTTGTTTTTTACTTTTCATATCATATTATTTCGGAAGAGAAATCCCCTTTCCCACAAGTCTCACATTTCTCAGAAAAGCTGTTTTTAAGAGCATATGATGACAGTTTCTTTGAAGTAGTAAACACAAAAGAGTCTATTCAGGGACAGAGATTTCCCACCCTTCCTCGAGATGTGGCCACGTCCATCAGCCTTCTGCACAAAAATTTAGTGGTTAGATCATAAATCTGTGCCTTATTTTTTTTTTTTTTTTTTTTTTGTTCCATCAGAAAATAACTGGTTTTATTTCTAATTTTCTAAAGAAGCAAAATGATTGCTTTTTGATTGATGCACTGGATGATGGTCCTCATGCACCTTTGTTTAAAGCTACCTCAGACATTGCCATGCTCCCTGTTTTCCTCTGAAATAAGAACAAGGAAAGAGGGAAAATGAGAGTGGCAAAAGAAGGTGAGGAGCATTAGGAATTCTTTCTCTTGGGGTCATAGAATCACAGAATCATCCTGGTTGGAAAGGACCTTCAAGATGATCAAACCCAACCATCAGCCCTACACCACCTTCACCAGAAATCATCTTAAATTACCCATTTATTGAATACCTCCAGGGATGGAGACTCCACCACCTCCCAGGGCAACCTCTTCCAATGCTTCCCCACTCTTTCAGTGAGGAAATTTTTCCTAATATCCAATCTGAACCTCCCCTGGTGCAACTTGAATCCAGTCCCTGGATTCCAAACCAAAAAAAGGCCAACTACCAGCATCACTTCATCCTCCTTTCAGGTACTTGTAGAGGGCCATAAAATCTCCTCTTCTCCATCCCCAGCTTCTTCAGCCTCAAAGAGTGATGAGGAAGAGGGCTGAAGGTGGATTTGTGGAGAGGAACCCAAATAACCCATCTCCACCCTTCCCTCATCAATTCAAAGCTGGAAGTGCAAGGCAGTGCTTGGCAACCTGGCTTCAACCAAGCCTCAGAAGATGACAGTTGGCCAAAGACCATTGGTATGGGAGAAAATAACCTTTATTTGGTCAACATGAAGAAAGGAAAAGGAATCAGCCCAAACTTCCTCCTCTGGGAGGTAAAAGTAGGGCCAGGCCTGAACAAGGATCAAGTTGTAGCTTCTGAGAAAAGGATCTATCCTGCTTTTTGAAGGTACAACCCTGATACTGTATCTTGATATTTTATCTGCCAACACTCCAGGTGTCCAAGGCATCTCAGGTGTAATCAGGGACCTATGTTGAGCCAATTGAATCAAGACCCTGCAATTAAATGAAATGATTTCTACCTCTAAAACCTGGAAGGATGAACATGAACCATACAAACTAAGGAAGATCTGGCTTTTATTCCCTCCTGCATATAATACTTTATATAACATAAAAAAATGAGTTTTTAAAAAATAGAAATAAATATATAAACCATAGCATATTCATAAATATATAAAAATCTATTTAAATATGTAAAAAACAGATATAAATAAATTAAAGCACAAATAAATGCAAGGCATTAAAAATAGATTGAAAATTAAGAACACGGCATTTTGGCTCTGTTTTCCCTGCTCTTCATTTGCTCATCTTTCTTGAGAGATCAGCCTAAAAGTGGATTATATCAACTGATGAAGAAGCATTTCTCCAGGCCAAGGGTAATGACCAGAATATGGCATTGCTGCTGAACAAAAAAAGCACCTATCCCTTGTGGGGATATATTGATTATGACCTAGAAGTGATCACCAGGTCTGGTATATTGAATTTCTCCTCTCTCACCATAAACATAGAATCATAGAATATGAATAAAGGGGGAAAATCTCTTATTGAGAGGAAAGATAATTCTGGGAGAAAAAGTTGTGGGGGTTTTTTTATGCTTGCTGTAGAACAGAACTCTGACCTGCATTTGTCACTGATAAATTATGTAAGGTTTCTGCTGAGGTATCACACCCCCTGATATTTGTTCAACAAAAAATAAGGTGGAAATAAATTCTCTTAGAAAGTGCTGGGAGGCTCACAGAATATCTCCACGTATTTACTTGATGTCCTAGGACCAGTCACCACTTCACAGAGGGTACAGTGTGAAACAACAGCAACATCCCTGGTGTACCATCAAACAACCTTTGTAGCCACAGGAAGATCTTGTAAAAGCATGGAAAAGCAGGTAAAAGCAGGAAAAAAATTGCATCTTCAGTGGATGAATAAGGCAGAAAATATTGTAGGTGATGAAACAAAAGAGCAATTATTCATTTTTGACTAGGAAAAAAGGAAAAGCCAATAAAGCCTTTTGCTGTGGGAGTCTCTTAGGTGGGAAAGGGTTCAGGGCAGCTCTGGATACTCTGGCACTGGTGTTGGATTTCATAGAATCATAGAATCCCAGAATTGGCTGGGTTGGAAGGGACCTCAGAGCTCATCAAGTCCAACCCTTGATCCACTCCCCCCGTGGTTCCCAGCCCATGGCACTGAGTGCCACATCCAGGCTCTTTGGAAATATCTCCAGGGATGGAGAATCCACCCCTTCCCTGGGCAGCCCATTCCAATGGCTGAGCACCCTCTCCGTAAAGAAATTCTTTCTAATGTCCAACCTAAACCTCCCCTGGCACAACTTGAGACCTCTTGTGCCCTCTTGTCTTGCTGAGAGTTGCCTGGGAAAAGAGCCCAACCCCCCCCCTGGCTCCAACCTCCTTTCAGGGAGTTGTAGAGAGTGATGAGGTCTCCCCTGAGCCTCCTCTTCTCCAGGCTGAATTTCCAAGGAAAAGAAACTTTGTCACAGGGATGAGCCACAGAGCTCCAAAGAGGGAGGTGCCTTCCAAACATGGATCTGCTCCTTTGCTCATCACTCTCTCATCTCTCCTTCTCCTCAGTCTGGCCCTCAGCTCTCAGTAAATCAGAATCCTGGGACAGCTGAGGATGGAAAAAACCTTAGAGATCATTTCCTCCAAGCTCCTGCCATGCCCAGGGACACCTCTCATCCAGCCCAGGTTGCTCCAAGCCTCCTCCAACCTGGCCTTGAACCCCTCCAGGGAGGGGGCAGCCACAGCTTCTCTGGGCAATCTGTTCCAGAGGCTCAGCACCCTCCTGCTGAAGAACTTCTTCCTCAGCTCCAGCCTGAACCTCTTCTCCTGCAGTTTCAATCCATTTCCCCTTGTCCTCTGGCTGGACACTCTGAGGAAAAGTCCCTCTGCAGCCTTCCTGGAGGTTCCCTTCAGGGATTGGGGGGCAGCTCTAAGGTCCCCCTGGAGTCTTCTCTTCTCCAGGCTGAACAATCCCAGCTCCTCAGCCTCTCCTGGGAGCAGAGCTGCTCCAGATAGGATCCAAATGGGAATGTTAGACATAAGAAGTAATTTACTATTTTTATTCTGTCTCCCCCATCCCTCAGAAAAAGCAAAATGCTAGAGGAGAATCTGTGAATGTGTAGAAAATAGAAAAATAAGCAGTTAGGATAAGATTATTACTCCACTGAAGTGAGACTTGAGAAGACTGAGGTGTTCTGAGGCTTCTTTGTGGTTTATTTCCATAAAAATGTAGACTTTTTCTAGTTAGATACTACAAACCCACAAATCTTATCTGGAACAGTAGAAGAGAATGAGAGAGTTAGGTAAAGGTTGGATAGATTGGATTAGATTATTTTAGTTTATCTTAGTCTATTTTATTTAATTTAAAGTTAGATTAGATTAGATTAGATGGAAATCTCAGTTGACTGGAGGAAAGCAGGGACACAACTGCTCTTCATCCAGAGGAAAAAAAAGAGAATCAGGGAAGGTGCAAATGATATTTCCCAACCTCAGGTCTTGGAAGGAGAGTGGAATGAATTAATTGTGCATTCATAACCACCTGGAGGAACTACTTGGGTGAAGAAAAGCAACCACTACAGGTCTGTCAAGAAGAAATGTTGTCAAACTTTATGAACAGACTTTCATTTTTGACAGGAGAATGGAATTAGGGAGGAATAGGAGAGTGCATTATGTCTTGACAAACCCTTTCTCTTTCTTTTCCATTTTCCATTCTCTGTCTTTTCCTTTTTCCCTTTTTCCCCTTTCCCTTCCCTTATCCCTCTCCCTTTCCTTTTTCCATTCCCTTTCCCTTTCCCTTTCCCTTTCCCTTCCCCTTCCCCTTCCCCTTCCCCTTTCCCTTCCCCTTTCCCTTTCCCTTTCCCTTTTCCTTTCCCTTTCCCTTTCCCTTTCCCTTTCCCTTTCCCTTTCCCTTTTCCTTTCCCTTCCCCTTTCCCTTCCCCTTCCCCTTCCCTTTCCCCTTCTCCTTCCCCTTCCCCTTCCCCTTCCCCTTCCCCTTCCCTTTCCCTTTCCCTTTCCCTTTCCCTTTCCCTTTTCCTTTTCCTTTTCCTTTCCCTTCCCCTTTCCCTTCCCCTTCCCCTTCCCCTTCCCCTTCCCCTTCCCCTTCCCCTTCCCCTTCCCTTTCCCTTTCCCTTTCCCTTTTCCTTTTCCTTTTCCTTTCCCTTCCCCTTTCCCTTCCCCTTCCCCTTCCCCTTCCCCTTCCCCTTCCCCTTCCCCTTCCCCTTCCCCTTCCCCTTCCCTTTCCCTTTCCCTTTCCCTTTTCCTTTTCCTTTCCCTTCCCCTTTCCCTTCCCCTTCCCCTTCCCCTTCCCCTTCCCCTTCCCCTTCCCCTTCCCCTTCCCCTTCCCCTTCCCCTTCCCCTTCTCCTTCCCCTTCCCCTTCCCCTTCCCTTTCTCTTTCCCTTTCCCTTTCCCTTTCCCTTTCCCTTTCCCTTTCCCTTTCCCTTTCCCTTTCCCTTTCCCTTTCCCTTTCCCTTTTTCTTTCCCTTCCCCTTTCCCTTTCCCTTCCCCTTCCCCTTCCCCTTCCCCTTCTCCTTCCCCTTCCCCTTCCCCTTCCCTTTCTCTTTCCCTTTCCCTTTCCCTTTCCCTTTCCCCTTCCCTTTCCCTCTCCCTTTCCCTTTTCCCCCTTTCTTATTAAATTTTACTCTCATTGGGATAGATAAACGTGGCTGAGGAACCCTGTGCACTCAACAAGATTTCCCTGGAAGGCTGATGTTTGTAAGCAAAATAAATAAAAAAAAACCCCCAACATTTAAAGCCCAGACTTTCCCTCCTCTCTCTGGAAGTTCATCGCAGTTCTCCAACAATGTAAACAGTTTAAATTTTTTTTTTTTCTTGAAACCAGCTTTTTGAGCTCATCTTTCCTCCAAACAGACTTTTTCAGATCCTGGTCAAGAATGTTGTACCAAAATAAACTTTTCATTTGTGGAGAGCCAGATAGTATAGTTGGCCACTGAAAATTGTTATTTCTTTGAGATATTTTTTCTTTCTGTCTTTATTATTATTATTATTATTATTATTATTATTATTATTATTATTATTATTGGTCGTGGTGTTAGTATTATGATGATTACAATATTTTTTGCTCCTTTTAAAATTTTATTTTTCTTAATTCATAGCTGCTGCTCTAGGAGCTGCAATGTAGTAGAAGATTTTCTGTAGGACTCACACCATGCTGCTTGTGGCAGCCCATATCCCATTTTAGCTCTATCAAAGCCAGATATAAACTGGCATTTTTTCCATAGATGAAAAAGAAAATTGAGGCTGATGTTTCATCTGATTTATTTTGGAGATCAGCTTTTTGGAGGGGAGAAAAACGGGATACTCCAGGTCTATACTAGAGGTCTCATCCCTGGCAGGGTTGAAGACCAGGTGGGATGGAGCTTGGAGCAACCTGGGCTGGTGGAAGATGTGCCTGGACATGGCAGGGGGATGGAATTATTTGAGCTTTAAGGTTCCTTCAACCCAAACCATTCTATGGTTTTCTGATTCTATGATTCCACATGGGGAGCCCCTGA